>NW_015159815.1:66336-68977 GCF_001447785.1 Gekko japonicus
GGTCTTAAAGGTGCCACTGGACTATTTTGGACCGGGGGGCTGGGGGGGGCTCTGCAACTTACCTGGCTGCTTCTTGCTTTGACTGAGGGATGCTGGGAGCAGGGGGTGGGGCTTGTTGCATGTGCCCGCCCCCTGGGCTCTTTACTGCCGGAGATCCGCTCCTGTGCGCTCCCGCAGGAAATGACCCCTGAATCGAACTGAACTGAACTGACTGATAACTGAGGGCAAGGGGAAATCCTAAAGGTCCAGATATTTATGGTCAAGGGAGTTGGACCTAAGCCAGCCTCCGAAGAGTGACGAGCTGATTCCATCAATCCCATGCGAAGGTCTGATGCCAGGAGCGACTGTTGCCAATCAGATTTATAAAATAGAATCCCACCTACATTGAGCCTCTTGTAATGGCTCTGAACTTCCATGACAAAGAGGTGGTCTGGCCCAAACCAGGTTGTCTCTTGTTCAAAAGGGATTACCTCTGGCAGGTGTAGCCTGCGTGATGCAGCGGTTAAGAGTGACGGACTCTAATCTGGAGAATCGGGTTTGATTCCGCACTCCTCCACATGAAGCCTGCTGGGTGACCTTGGGTCAGTCACAAGTTCTCGCAGAGCTCTCTCAGCTCGCCATTTAACACTCAAAGAGCTAGAACTTGAGGCGGCCAGACAATCTTAGGACCTCCTGGCTATACTACACCCAACGCCATGCAAAAACGGCAACAACTCTGGCAGGATGGTCCGCGTGGAACGGAAGCGAATGGGCTATTCTAATGTAACACCAGGTTTCCAAGATCCTAGATGCTCTATGTGACACTCTTGAGCCCTGGTGAAGTCCTAGGGTTTCTGTCACACACATCCTCTCCTTTTCTGAGTTACAGCAGACGGCAAATGCGCCATAAACGGAGCCCGAATGTGCGTCTGTCTTTGTCCTCTTCCCGCAGAAAAACCATGTTTACAAGAAGACCCTTCAAGCCTTAATCTACCCCATCTCTTCCACAACCCCCCACAACTTTGAGGTGTGGACGGCCACCACGCCCACCTACTGTTACGAGTGTGAGGGCTTGCTGTGGGGCATTGCGCGCCAAGGGATGCGGTGCACCGAGTGCGGGGTGAAATGCCACGAGAAGTGCCAAGATCTCCTCAACGCTGACTGCCTACAACGTGAGTGGGGCCTCGGTCGTCAGAAGGAGCTTGGGCATCGGGCCTGCAAGGGAGGGCAGGGGGAGGGAACATCGTCCGAATGCCAAAATAGGATTAGAATGAGTGAAATGTTCAGGATGCTGCCAGTACTAGAACCCGAGGGCATCCAATGAAGCGGATGGGCAGTAGGTTCAGGACAGAAAAAAGGAAATACTACTTTGCACAGAGAGTGATTAGAATGTGGAATTTGCTGCCACAGGATGTCATGATGGCCACAGGAATAAACAGCTTTAAAAGGGGATGAGATAGATTCATGGAGAATAGGTCTATCAATGGCTACTTTCCATGTTGACTGAGGGGGACCTCCACATCCAGAGGTTCTTGAACCTCTGAACCCCAGAGCCAGGAGGCAACCTCAGGGGAAGCCCTCGGCCTCTCTGCCCTGTTGTTGGCCCTCCAGAGAAACTGGCTGGCCACTGGGTGAGACAGGATGCTGGACTAGATGGACTCTTCTTAGGTTCTTATCAGGGAAGGCCTTGGCATCTATGCCCTGTTGTTGGCCCTCTAGAGGAACTGGTTGGCCACTGTGTGAGACTTGTTGTCGATGGGAAAGAACTTTTGTGCATAGGAGCCTTGTGAGCCAATTTGAATGTATGGATACCCTTGTGGTGATTTAAACTGTGTGAAGATCATTGAAAAGTGAAGTTTGATAAAGAATATATCTCGAAACGAACGCAGATACACTCGAGAAGTGTTCGTCCTGTTCCTGTGCTGTGCATCTTGTTGGCACCTGTTGGAAACAAGAATTAAATAACATCATGAAAAGTTGAATTTTCTACTGAACATCTTTTGTATATTTCAGTGAACTTTCGCAGCAATCTTTCTGTATTCATTGTATTTTTATTACGCCTGCTGCTAGTTTGGTGTAGTGGTTAAGTGTGCGGACTCTAATCTAGGAGAACCGGGTTTGATTCCCCACTCCTCCACTTGCACCTGCTGATGTGACCTTGGGTCAGTCACAAGCTCTGGCACAACTGTTCCTGAAAGAGCAGTTTGTGTCAGAGTTCTCTCAGCCCCACCCACCTCACAGGGTGTCTGTTGTGGGGACGGGAAGGGAAAAGGAGTTTGTAAGCCGCTCTGAGACTCCAAGTGAAGGGCAGGGTATAAATCCAATCTCTTCTTCTTCTTCTCTACTACTGTACCGCCACTGCCATACAAATAGCTCTTAGCAATTATGCTGTGTTTTATGTTGATATTTATATTGCTGTTTTTATCTGCTGTAATTTTACGTAAGCCGCCCCGAGCCTACCTCAGCAGGGAGGGCGAGGTACAAATCAAATCATCATCATCATCATCATCATCATCATCATCATCATCATCATCCAGGGCTCTTTTTGTAGCAGGACCTCCTTTGCATATTAGGCAACACACCCCTACTGTAGCCAATCCTCCAAGAGCTGACAGTAGCCCCTGTAAGCAGAGCTCTGTAAACTCTTGGAGGATTGGCTACA
>NW_015159815.1:69259-74854 GCF_001447785.1 Gekko japonicus
TAAGGTCGGCACTGGTTACTATTTGGATGGGAGACCACCAAGGACATCCAGGGTTGCTACACAGAGGCAGGCAAGGGCCAGCTACCATAATTCAGCACTTTCCCCCATTACAAAATAGCTGTTTATCAATCACATTCCTCCCTTTCTCCTAGTGGCTGAGGCTAGCATACACAGTTCTTCTCCCCCCTCCATTTTATCCCCACAGCAATCCAAGGTCTCCTAGCGAGCTTCATGGCTGAAAGTGGATGAACAGTTAAGAACATAAGAACATAAGAGACGCCAATGTTGGATCAGGCCAAAGGCCCATCCAGTCCAACACTCTGTATCACACAGTGGCCAGAAATACCAGGTGCCATCAGGAGGTCCACCAGTGGGGCCAGGACATTAGAAGCCCTCCCACTGTTGACACCCCCCCCAAGCACCAAGAAGACAGAGCATCACTTGCCCCAGAGTCCCTATCTATACCTTGTGGCTAATAGCCACTGATGGACCTCTGCTCCATATCTATATATCTAATAGCGAAAGGCGCCCCCTGCATGCGGATACCTAAATCCGCGCATCGGAGGCACCTGGAGGGGAGGAAGATTTTTGTGCACACTTGGGGCAGTCCCCAGGTGTGCACAAAAATCTAAAAACACGGAAAAAATACTGGGGGATACTTAAATCCCCCCAAAAGTGACAGAGCGTCCCCTGCACATGTGCAGGGAACACTCTGCGAACTCCCTCACCGCCGCCGCTGCTTCGAAGCCGGGGGGTAGCAGCAGCGAGGCGGCGGGGGGAAGGGAAGGGGGAGATCGAGCGGGGGTGGTGGTAGGGGGTGGAGGAGACAGGGAAGGAACCGGCGGGATGGGGGATAACTTACCTCCTCCTGCTGTTTCCTCCTCTGCCTCATGTGTGGAGGTCCCTCCCCCCACGAGTATCGCGGGTCCGCCCCTTGTGCTTATCTAATTCCCTTTTGAAGCCGTCCATGCTTGTAGCCATCTATGCGGAGAAGTTATTGCCAGAAAAAAAGATTCCCTCAATGCCCTCAATGTTTGGACAAACACCCCCATGATTTTGGCAATTACAGATCTCTTACTCTCTATAAACGGCTCCTGCACGGTTGTCCAGACCGGCGGCTAGAGTGTTCCAGTGTCCAGTGGCCTCATCCATCCCACTCCCGACACCAGACAGCCTTGCTCGGGTCTTGCATACTGAAGGCTATGGCTTCCCTCACTGAGTCAATCCGTCTCACGTTGGGTCTCCTTCTCGTTAAAGTTACCGTTTTAGTTTTCAGGCAACCATTTTAGAGCCCGATGCCTTCCCTTTGCACGTTTAGGAGCGGCAGAGAAAAGTTCTAAGCACGGAGCCGAGGACCGGACGCAGAACATCATCATGGTGCTGAAAGATCGCATGAAGATCCGGGAGCGCAATAAACCGGAGATCTTTGAGCTGATCCAGGAGATCTTTGCAGTCTCCAAGGCCATTCACACTCAGCAGATGAAGGCCGTCAAGCAGAGCGTGTTGGACGGCACCTCCAAGTGGTCGGCCAAGATCAGCATCACAGGTACTGGTTTCTGATCGACCTCTGTAAGGCTGCCCTGATATTTCTTCTGAGGCGTTCTCATACAGAACATCCCTTGATTTGGGGAAGAAAAAAGATGGTATTCCTTCTCTTTTCCTCCTGCCTTTTCTCACTTATTTATGTATTTATTGGCGTTATTTATTGTCTGCCTTTCTTACTTGGGGTCAAGGCGGATTACACAGAGTGAGTCAATGCAATTGGTAAGATGGGATGTTCAGTGAACAATGCAAGAGGTAATAGGGTTGTAGATAGGGTTGCCAGACCCCACCGGTGGAGGCGGGGGTCCCCTGCTGCCAGGCCCCACCTCCCCACCACTGATCAGCTGTCTGTCAGGGGGGAAATTACTCCAAAAAAGGGGGAAATCCATCCAATGTGCAGCAACGTGCTTACGTCACTGCCCATGTGACCCGGAAGTGATGCCATCACATCTGGGACATTGGGGCGACGCTCTGGTATTTGGGCAAAAACTCTATGGTAGAAGACAATTTACCATAGAGTTTTTGCCCAAAATCTAGAGCGTCGCCCTTATGTCCCTGACGTGATGACATCACTTCCAGGTCACGTAGGCAGCGACATAGGAACATGATCACTGTATGTTGGATGAGCCTCCCTGCTGCTCCCGGTAAGTCCCCCCTCCCCCCAGGAGAGACCTGGCAACCCTAGTTGTAAAACCAACCAGAAGCCTAAAAACAGAACTGAAGCAGAACATGAGCATTAAGATGTCGCACTGAAGGATGCAAAAATTGCACGGTAGGTTCCTTCTTTCAGCATGCTCTGCTTAAGGAGGCAGTGGTGCGCCCTCTCCTGAAAAAGCCATCTCTCGATCCGGCCACATTGGCCAACTACCGGCCGGTTTCCAACTTGCCCGACCTGGGCACGACAATAGAGAGGGCAGCGGGCTTTCTTGGTGGCAGCTCCACTCTGGTGGAATGAGGTCCCTGACGAGATCAGGGCCCCGCCGGACCTGTTGAAGTTCCGCAGGGCCTGTAAAACGGAGCTCTTCCGCCAGTCCTTTGGAGCCGCCACCACTACCGACATCTGACAGCCTATGACGAGAGAGCCTTGCTCCCCTAGATCCTCCAATTACTGCCCGAACTGATCGCCCAGGATAGCCGAAGAAGACCCAAGAACTGACTGTACGATGAGGAAGCTAAGCACTAGCACTTTATTATATTATTATATTTATATATTATATTTATGGTTGTTTTTATGTAAGCCGCCCTGAGTCGGCCTCGGCCAGGTAAAAGGTAAAGGTAAAGGTTCCCTTGCTCGAAAGCCAGTCGAATCCAACTCTAGGGTTGCGGTGCTCATCTCCGTTTCAAAGCCGAAGAGCCAGCGCTCTTCGAAGACGTTTCCGTGGTCATGTGGCCGGCATGACTAAACACCGAGGCACACGGAACGCTGTTCCCTTCCCACCAAAGTGGTACCTATTTATCTACTTGCAATTTCTTGCTTTCGAACTGCTAGGTTGGCAGGAGCTGGAACTAGAGACGGGAGCTCACTCCGTCATGTGGCACACTCGGGTCTCGAACTGCTGAACTACCGACCTTCCACAGCCTGCAGTTCAGCGTCTTAACCACGCGAATGTGCAAGGGACGGGAAAGAATGTCTAACGAGTGAGACTGTCAGGACACAGCCTTGGGCCTTCTCGACGTTCGGTGCAGTGGCTAGGGGCACGGACTCTGATCTGGGAGAAACGGGTTTGATCCCCCACTCCTCCACTTGCAGCTGCTGGTGCGACCTTGGGTCAGCCACAAGTTCTCTCAGAGCTCTTCCCTCAAGGGCAGTCCTCAAAAGAGCTCTCTGGGACCCACCTGCCTCAGGGTGTCTGTGGTGGGGAGGGGCAGGGAGAGGAGTTTGTAAGCCGCTCTGAGACACCTTCGGGGAGTGAAGGGCGGGGAATAAATCCAATCTCCTCTTTTACCTCACAAGGTGGGAGGGGAAGGGAAAGGAGTTTGTAAGCCGCTCTTGAGACTCCTTCGAGTAGTGAACGGTGGGGTATAAATCCAATCTCCTCTTCTTTTATCTCACAGGGTGTCTGTTGTGGGGAGGGGAAGGGAAAGGAGTTTGTAAGCTGCTCTGAGACTCCCTCAGGTAGTGAAGGGCGGGGTATAAACCCAATCTCTTCTTCTTCTTGTTTTACCTCACAGGATGTCTGTTGTGGGGAGGGGAAGGGAAAGGAGTTTGTGAGCCGCTCTGAGACTCCTTCGGGTAGTGAAGGGCGGGGTATAAACCCAATCTCTTCTTCTTCTTCTTTTACCTCACAGGGTGCCTGTTGTGGGGAGGGGAAGGGAAAGGAGTTTGTAAGCCGCTCTGAGACTCCAAGTGAAGGGCGGGGTATAAATCCAATCTCTTCTTCTTCTTCTTAGTACAGTGCGGCTCTATTCCTTACGTAGAAAAGCCCTCTTGAATCATTTAGTTTTGCGTAGTTTGCGGAAAGCCAGGAGAGTCGGAACCTTCCCAACCATTCCCGTACCTGTGTGTTTCTCCTACAGTTGTTTGTGCGCAAGGCCTGCAGGCGAAGGACAAGACCGGCTCCAGCGATCCGTACGTCACTGTCCAGGTTGGGAAGACCAAAAAGAGGACGAAGACCATCTACGGCAACTTGAACCCGGTCTGGGAGGAGAACTTCCATTTGTAAGTGACCACCCCATCTCTAACATTCCTCGGGGGGGGGGTGCCATCTCTTAGTGGACCAACCCCGATCACCGAAGTGTGGGGCATTGGTTCAGACCGATGCACTGTTGTTGTGATCTAGGTGGAAATGAGGCTTGGCATTGAGGAGCCAGGGAAATAAGGATGTGGCCAAATTGTGCAAGCTTGCTGGTTCCGTTTGAATATTCCTCCTTTTGAATTTATTTCTCAGTTGTGAGAAATGAACATCAAACAACCCTGCTGGGTCTGGACAATGGCACATGTAGTCCAGCATCCTATTACACACAGTGGTCAAACAGATGCCTCCAGAAGGCCTACAAGGAGGAACACAGAGACCAAAACCCACTTCTAGTTATATCAACTAGATGGATCTTTGGTTTCACATTTCACATCGTTTGATGTAGTGGTTAGGAGTGCAGCTGCTGGTGTGACCTTTGGTCAGTTACAAGTTCTTTCAGAGCTGTTCTCTCAAGAGCAGTTCTCAAAAGAGCTCTCCTACCTCACAGGGTGTCTGTGGACAGCTCCAAGAGTGAACTAGATAAACATATGGAGCAGAGGTCCATCAGTCGCTATTAGCCACAAGATATAGACAGGAACTCTCAGTCTGGGGCAAGTGATCCTCTGTATTCTTGGTGTTTGGGTGGGGACAACAGTGGGAGGGCTTCTAGTGTCCTGGCCCCACTGCTGGACCTCCTGATGGCACCTGGTATTTTTGGCCACTGTGTGACACAGAGTGTTGGACTGGATGGGCCATTGGCCTGATCCAACATTGGCTTCTCTTATGTTCTTATGTTCTTACGTGAGGAGGAAAGGGAAAGGAGATTGTAAACCAGTAGTGAAGGCAAGGTATAAATCCAGTCTTTTCCTCCTCCTCCTCCTCTTCCTCCTCCTCCTTCTTTAGAGAAGAAGAAGAGAAGAGATTGGATTTATATCCCACCCTTCACTACCCAAAGGAGTCTCAGAGCAGCTTACAAACTCAGAGCGGCTTACAAACTCAGAGCGGCTTACAAAAAGAGCAGTTTCTGTCAAGAGCTGAGAGAGCTCTTGACAGAAACTGCTCTTTTTCAAGAACAGCCCTTATCAGAACTATGGCTTGCCCATGGTCATCCAGCAGGTGCAAGTGGAGGAGTGGGGAATCAAACCCGGTTCTCCCAGATTAGAGTCCGGGCACTTAACCACTATACCGAACTGGCTCTCTCAAGTGGGACTCTTCTTATGTTTATTGAGCAGGTCTTGTTCCTGAAACCAATCCTTAAAAAAAAAATTTTTTTGCATGTTTCCTCCCATCAGTGAATGCCATAACTCTTCCGACCGAATCAAAGTCCGTGTCTGGGACGAAGATGATGACATCAAGTCCAGGGTGAAGCAGCGCTTCA
>NW_015159815.1:74953-75461 GCF_001447785.1 Gekko japonicus
CAGAGCGGCTTACAAAAAGAGCAGTTTCTGTCAAGAGCTGAGAGAGCTCTTGACAGAAACTGCTCTTTTTCAAGAACAGCCCTTATCAGAACTATGGCTTGCCCAAGGTCATCCAGCAGGTGCAAGTGGAGGAGTGGGGAATCAAACCCGGTTCTCCCAGATTAGAGTCCGGGCACTTAACCACTATACCGAACTGGCTCTCTCAAGTGGGACTCTTCTTATGTTTATTGAGTAGGTCTTGTTCCTGAAACAAATCCTTTAAAAAATATATTTTTTTGCATGTTTCCTCCCATCAGTGAATGCCATAACTCTTCCGACCGAATCAAAGTCCGTGTCTGGGACGAAGATGATGACATCAAGTCCAGGGTGAAACAGCGCTTCAAGAGAGAGTCCGACGACTTTCTGGGCCAGACGATTATCGAAGTGCGGACTCTGAGCGGGGAGATGGACGTCTGGTACAACCTCGGTAGGTGGTTACAATCCCAACGCAGCCTGGCGGAAGGCATTC
>NW_015159815.1:75476-92962 GCF_001447785.1 Gekko japonicus
CTGAAAAGCTCCCCTTTTTGATTCAGTGCATCGGGTTTATCATGAAATATTCGTGGCAGAACGAATAAACATCCATCGGGCAAACAGAACAACGGCTTGCTAAAAACGTCTTCTGTTCTGTCTGGTTTAGACAAGCGGACGGACAAGTCAGCCGTGTCTGGCGCCATCCGGTTGCACATCAGCGTGGAGATCAAAGGCGAGGAGAAAGTGGCACCATACCACGTGCAATACACCTGCCTCCATGAGGTGAGTGAGGTGCCAGCGGGCATCCCTTTCCCCAGACACCACTCACAAGCAGTGTTCCCTCTAAGCTGAGTTAGTGTGAGCTAGCTCACAGTTTTTTAGCCTCTGGCTCACACAAAGTTTTGTCCTAGCTCAGGAAGGAGGGCCCCAGAGCAAACTAATTTAGGCAGTAGCCAAAATCGTTCACTCACAACTTTAATGTCAGGAGTTCACAAAGTAGGATCTTTGCTCACAAGACTCCACAGCTCAGAGGGAACATTGCTCACAAGCTCCATTCAGACTCCACAATGTATAAAGTCGGATTTCTTAGTTCTGCTGTTTTGACCCCCAGCCCCTATTCCTTCGCATTTTGTTTCTCCCTTGGAGAAGCCGAACCTGTAAATCTTTCTTTTTTCCTCTGTTTGCTGTTACTTCTCAATGGAATGTTCCCCTGTTCCCCTGAGCCCGCGTAGCGGGGAGGGCGGGGTATAAATTGAATTAAATAAATAAATACATTGAGACGCTGGTTTTGATGTAACCTTGGCATCCATTAAATTCATCAAAGAAAACAAAAGAATCAGGAGGCAACAGCGACGATAACAGGCAAAGCACAGACAATCACAGTCACGACGTGTGAAAACAAAAAGAAAGGCTTATTTGTATGTCCCTTGATAAACTGTGGTTTCTTGACAACCAGGGTTTTTCGCTGTTTTTTTTTTAAGAGGGAACTCTCAAATTAAAATTTCAATCTATACTGAAACTTGTGAATTTTAAAACACTTTTAAAATAATTTTGTCAAAGAGGTTTCAGAACTCCGCTCTGGCGCATTCCCCCAGGGGAAAAAAGCCCTGTTAACAACAATCTTTGCCTAGAACAAATTACGAACTCTGGTTCGCCTGCCTCTTGTCCTCTTGCTGCCTTCCCACAGAGAGGATATCCTGGAGGCTATTTTATCCATCCTAACAGCAACCAAAGAAGAACACACAGGTTGAATCTTTATTTGCATTTTTAAAGCAGTTTCGTGCTGCTGTGACGCCGTCTTTCTCTATGCTTGTTTGAATGTTGTTTGGAGAAGATCCTTTTAAAGCAGTGCAGAGGTGCAATGACAGTGGAGCCGCCCCGAAAGGACGATAAACATATGTAGATGTGCAAAAGTATGCTAGCACTGTTGAGGTGTGAAAACGACACCAAATGTAGACAGCTTTTTTGAAGACGGAGTCAAAAGGTTGGGACACCGGTGGGAAAGACAAAATGCAGATTCAGCCACAGTGTAGGTATACAAGGGAATAGTGATCTGTGTGAAAAAGACACTAACACTGGTTCCATAAAGACCAAACCTTTGATACAAATACAATCATAGAAGCACAATCAAGTCCAATCTTAAAGTAGAGAAATTTCCTCCTGAGATGAAGACGTATGAAGAATGATAGAAGAATCCGGATATTAAGAACTCTGTTTCGAAGAACTTCCTCAGTAACTGAAACAATGTATCTTCAAATAAGTTATATGCACTCTTGTGAGTTACAGCCACACATCTCATAAAAGGGCAGTTATTGACAGCACATCTCAGAAAAAGTGATTATGGAAGGAAGTGTGATGTAAAGCCTTGAAGATATATTGTTTCAGTTACTGAGGAAGTTCTTCGAAACAGAGTTCTTAATATCCGGATTCTTCGTATATCATTCTTCATACATCTTCATCTCAAGAGGAAACGTCTCTACTTTAAGATTGGACTTGATTGTGCTTATATGATTGTATTTGTATCAAAGCTTTGGTCTTTATTGAACCAGTGTTAGCGTCTTTTTCACACAGATCACTATTCCCTTGTGTCTTATCTATCCTGCCATTTCTTTGGCCCTGCATCCGCCAGGGGCCGTGCTACTTGGCTAACTCTGGTGTGTGAATTTAGACATCGCAACAAACCACAACTGGTATGAACGATGACTAGCCAACCAGCCGTAAGTCCTTGCTCAACACCCTGCTTCAGGGCCATTCAACAAAACCCCAGGCTGGCAGATGTTGTAACTAAGTGGGGTTTGGTCAAACTCTGGTCGATAAAAGCACAGATGAGTGTAATGTCTTCATGCCACCGCTGTTTCCTGTTCTCTGCCTGGGGACTCCTCCGTAACCAGGACTCCTCTCCTATCTTTCGTTTTCTAGAACCTCTTTCATTTTGTGACGGACATCCAAAACAACGGTGTGGTCAAAATCCCAGATGCCAAGGGCGATGACGCTTGGAAAGTTTATTTTGACGAGACAGCTCAAGAGATTGTGGATGAGTTTGCCATGAGATATGGGGTCGAGTCCATCTACCAGGCCATGACGTGAGTCCATATGAAGACGGCTTAAAGTCAGAGTCTTCCTAGGCTTTAGTCCAGGTGGTTTCTAAGAGTATATTTTGGACAATGTAGTTGATATAAGGAGGAAATTATATGATGCCTCGCCAGTGACCTTTTGGAGGCAGCTCATAAATTAAGTGCCAACCTAGCAGTTCGAAAGCAAGAAATTGCAAGTAGATCAATAAGTACCACTTCGGTGGGAAGGTAACAGCGTTCCGTGTGGCTTGGTGTTTAGTCATGCCGGCCACATGACCACGGAAACGTCTTCGGACAGCGCTGGCTCTTCGGCTTTGAAACGGAGATGAGCACCGCAACCCTAGAGTTGGATTTGACTGGCTTTCGAGCAAGGGAACCTTTACATAAATTAAGAACAATATACAACCACACAAATCATTAGTACGAACACCAACTCGGAAAGATATTATTGTCCCATCAGGGCATGAAAACAACATAAAGATAACTTTGGCAGTGTAAAATGGAGTCTACAGAAGAGCCCTCAGGCAAGATACCGACCATAAACATACAACGGAAGAAGTCAATGAAAAAAGCCTTGGCAAAGAGACTTCTTTTGACCCGGTATCTCAGAAACAGTACAGTAGGCAGCAGTCGACCCTCAATGGGGAGGTCATGCCAAAGGTGAGGGGCCACCACCGAAAAAGCCCTGATACTGGTTTTTACCATAGGGGTTTGAGGGAGAAATTCCTAGAGCATCTATCAAAAGTGACATCTCTTCCAGGGTTGTACGCAGCCCCACCCCAAAAATCTCCTAGGCCCGGCAACCCTAAAACCTCCCTAGCTCTCCTGTGCCGACATGGACGACCTCCCAAGTGTACACATCCCGTGTACATTGCCTTGAGTTTTGAAGTAGTTTATCACAGAATGTTTGATGCCAGGGTGAGATTAGAAACAGGGGGTGGCTTTCTGAAAAGCTTTCAAATAATTCACAAACTTAAATGTATAAATTATTAGGGATTGTGGCCTATACTACTGTGTATAGTTTGCAGAACATATAAGAACATAAGAGAAGCCATGTTGTATCAGGCCAGTGGCCCATCCAGTCCAACACTCTGGGTCACACAGTGGCCAAAACCCAGGTGCCATCCGGAGGCCCACCAGCAGGGCCACAACTCCGGAAGCCCTCCCACTGTGGGCCCCCCCAAGCACCAAGAATACAGAACATCACTGCCCCAGACAGAGTGTGCCATCTATTTTAATTTATTTATATTTATAATTCGATTTATATCCCGCCCTCCCCTAAGGCTCAGGGTGGCTAACAATTGGGGCAAAAGCCATAATTAAAACAATGAAAACAAGATAAAAAACATAACGATAGAACAACAAAGTGCTGGTGCTCTGATGTTCCCAGTTCCAAGATGGGTTCCGGTAGGGTGGATCCGGACCAACGAGATAAGTTCCAAAGCGGCAGATAGCCAGTCTTCTTCCCAGGGCTCTCTTGCACCCTGATGGTATCTCTGCCAATTTTCGGTGACGGTGCATCGATGGAATAGTAGCGGCGGCGGCTCCTACTCAAAAGCCTGGCGGAAGAGCTCCATCTTGCAGGCCCTGCGGGACTGCGCAAGATCCCGCAGGGCCTGGATCTCCTCCGGGAGCTCATTCCACCAGGTAGGAGCCGCCACCGAAAAGGCCCTGGCCCTAGTCTCGGCGAATTTGACGTCCCTGAGGCCTGGGGTAGTCAAAAGATGTTGGCCCCTCGACCGTAGTGCCCTTGGGGGAACATATGGGGAAAGGCGGTCCCTTAGGTATGCCGGACCCTGACCATAAAGGGCTTTAAAGGTAAGAACCAGCACTTTGAAGCGCATCCGGTACGCTATTGGCAGCCAGTGCAGCGCCTTCAGCACAGGCCGGATGTGGTCCCGCCTAGGGAGACCCGTCAACAGCCTGGCTGCTGCATTCTGCACTAGCTGCCTATGCCTTGTGACTAAGAGCCACTGATGGACCTCTTGCTCCTTATGTTTATCCTATCCCCTGTTAAAACTGTTTATGCTTGTAGCTGCCACCACTTCCTGCAGTAGTAAATTCCACGTGTCTTGTTAACACCTATGCTTATGCTTTGCTTTTGTTTTTTAGATTTCTGTTTGGTTCTGCAACCCAAATCCTATTTCATTGTTTGCTGGAATGTCCCATTCTGTGGATTGTGTTGACTCTCTTTGTGTAATCTGCCTTGAGTCCCAGTGAGAAAGGAGGACAATATGTAACATAAAATGAATACAATAAATAAAACCAGAGCGCTCCACTAGATGGACCATGTCTGAAACACTACGGGGATCCTTTTGTTTTTAATAAGTGGCTATAGCCAGTTTGGTGCAGTGGTTAGGAGCGCGGACTCTAATCTGGGAGAACCGGGTTTGATTCCCCACTCTTCCGCATGCAGCTGCTGGTGTGACCCACTACCTGAAGGAGTCTCCTAGAGCTGTTCTCTCAATAGCAGTTCTCGAAAGAGGAGGAGGAGGTGGAGATTGGATTTATACCCTGCCCTTCACTACCCAAAGGTGTCTCAGAGTGGCTGACAAACTCCTTTTCCTTCCCCTCCCCACAACAGGCACCCTGTGAGGTAGGTGGGGCTGAGAGAGCTCTGACAGAAACTGCTCTTTTGCAAGAACAGCTCTTATCGGAACTATGGCTTGCCCAAGGTCATCCAGCCAGGTGCAAGTGGAGGAGTGGAGAATCGAACCCAGTTCTCCCAGATTCGAGTCCACACACTTAACCACGACACCAGACTGGCTCTCTCAGCCCCACCTACCTCACAGGGTGTCTGTTGTGGGGAGGGGAAGGGAAAGGAGATCGTAAGCCGCACTGAGACTCCTTTGGGTAGTGAAGGGCGGGGTATCAATCCAATCCCTTCTCTTCTTCGTCTTCTTCTGTAGCCACTGACAAGTGAGGCCCATCCCCATAATCCACTGACTTCTCTTTGTCCTCTTTCCGCAGGCACTTTGCCTGTCTCTCCTCCAAATACATGTGCCCTGGGGTGCCAGCAGTTATGAGCACCCTTTTGGCCAACATCAATGCTTACTATGCTCACACCACTGCCTCCACCAACGTCTCTGCCTCTGACCGTTTTGCTGCTTCCAATTTCGGGGTAAGTCCGATGGTGCGTAGAACACTCCTTTCCTACTTCTTTCTCTCTATGCTTTTTTTGGGGAGGGAGGGAGCGGGTGCATGGTGGTAGAAGGGGCCTCGTGAAAACATCACCATGGGGCACAGTGATTCTCCCTCTCCCTGCTGTTTTGTGTGCACAAGCCAAGCAAACTTCTCTCCCCCCCCTTGGAAAAAAAATGAATGCCATTTGGCCAAAAGGTTTAGAGCAAAAATTGGCTCATCTGTAAGGGATGGGATTTGCTTAAGGGGCCCCCTGTTGAAACACCGCAGATGGTTCTCTGATGATCGTGAAAAGAATTAAAGTAAAGCTTGTAGCTTAAAGACTACGGAACCCATGATGCAGCATGGGTGGAAGCCAGTGCCGGATTTACGCATAAGCTAAATAAGCTACAGTTTAGGGCCTCGCAATCTGCTGGGGCCTCAAATAAAAACACAATATAAGAATGATTTCAAATATTAAAAAGACCAGCTGATGTAATTTAAAACAGTAGGGGGCCTCGGGGTTTTGTATAGCTTAGCAAGTCTAAATCCGGCCCTGGTGGAAGCAAATCCATCAAGGGTTTGGGTGTGGCCCTGGATGCCTTCTTAACTACGGAGGCCCAGGTCACAAATATTGCCAGGCTAGCGTTTTTTCATCTGCGCCAAGCAAGGCAATCAGCCCCTTTCTTGTCCCACCCTGACCTAGCCACAGTAATCCATGCAACGGTCACCTCCAGGCTAGATTACTGTAACTCCCTCTACACTGGCCTGCCCTTGAGACTGACCCGGAAACTCCACCCGATCCAGAATGCGGCAGCACGAGTCCTGACGGGAACGCCACAAATGGCACATATACAACCTGCACTGCACCAGTTACACTGGTTTCCAGTGGAGTAGCAAGTCAGGCTCGAGGTTTCGGTATTGACCTTCAATATCTTCGGGACTGCCTTCTCTGGTATGTCCCCAGGAGAGCGTTATGCTCTGCCAAGGACAACTTATTAATGATCCCTGGCCCCAAGAGAAATCCAGCTGTCCTCGACCAGGGCCAGCGCTTTCTCAGTCCTGGCTCTGACCTGCTGGAACTCTCTGCCAAATACCATCAGGGCCCTGCGGGATTTAATGCAATTCCACGGGGCCTGTAAGGCAGTGATGTTCCACCAGGCTTTGGGTTGAGGACAGTGACGGTTTTCCATCACGGCTGGCGCCCTCCCCCCTTTCTGCCATCTCCCCTGTTTCGGCCTCCTCTTGACCCTGCCCACGGGGCGGTAACACAGCCCGGAATGGCCTTAGACACAGATCCGTAACACCATCCGAGATTATTGTAAGAACGTAAGAAATGTTATTGATTCGTTTTAACTTCTCTTGTTTGACATTTTTAACTTTTGTTGTACATCACCCAGAGCCCCGTCCATACAGGGATTGGGCAATTCATGAATTTAAAATACAAACAAACAAATAATGTCTAGGGTTACCATGTTTTGAAAAGCAAAAAAAAGAGGACATGTTTCCCGACGGACTACTTCAAACAACCAATCACACTATGACAAATCTTATTTTAAATACCCCTATGGTTGCCAGGTCCCCCAGGGGGCAGTGAAACCCCCCTTGGATGGGTCCGTTCCCCACCGGCCTGGATCGGGCCGCTGGGGGGAACCCCACCCCCAAAATGCCAGGAGCACGGAGTTGTGCCCGGCATGATGACGTCACCCGGAGGTGACGTCATCACGTCGGGCACGTTGCAGGGGGACGCTCTATAATTCGAGGGAAAACTTTATGGTTTTCCCTCGAATGATAATGGCACCGGCCCCAACGTGCCCGATGCGATGACATCACTTCCGGGTGATGTCATCACGGCACGCCCACTTCACTCGCGCACCAAAGAACTCCCGGGGAAGGCCGGGACTCCCCCCGCTGCAGCCAAGGTAGGACTTGGCCACCCTAAATACCCCTCCTATTTAAGCTGTGATCGTTGCTACTAACTAGGAATATTCCTAACCTTCCTACCCAGAAAAGAGGACATTTGCACCGGGTTTTTTTTAAAGATCCCAAAGGAGGATGGAGACCAAAAAAAGAGGACATGTTCTCTAAAACAGTGGACGTCTGGTAACCCGAATTACATCTTCACTTAATAATACGATGGCAGACTGATTACAGAGCGTGTGACTTGGACATTTCCATGGTGATCTTTTCTACAGCCCGTGTAGCAGTTGTTGAGACCCGAAACCTGGCCGAAGCCTCCTGGTTTAGTCGTTCTGAGTCCCCCTCCCCAAATAGCTGTGAATGTGTTTCATCTTGAAGATGTGTGCATTGTCAAAAAGTGCTCCTAAGTGGAGTCGGACACCGACTTGTAGACTTAGGAGGGGCTGTAAAGTTGCATGTCCCTAAGCCTGGGCAAGAACATGGAAAACCTGTAGAATATTTGTTGCTGGACTGCGAACCTCCACCTTAGTTTGACACAAAAAGCCTTCTGGTCCTTGTGGCTGTAGCAGCATTATCTGCATGCCGCTGTTCTTCCTCGAAACAAGTTTGTCCAGATTGGCTCACAAGAAATGAAAACTGCTAACATCACATTTTTTAAAAAATGCACCCTTTAGACAAACAGTTCAAAGCAAATAGCAGGCTTGAGAACCCGTGTGCAAACGCCTGGTGAAATCCGTAAAGCCGAAACAAAGCTGAACAGAACTTCCAAGGCCTAAGAACTGGATTGCCAGGGTCCTAGATAACTCCCAGTCTTTCCCCAGAGCCAGGGCTCTTTTTGTAGAAAAAACCCAGCAGGAGCTCATTAGCATATTAGGCCACACCCATGGCAGCACAGCTCATTAGCACATTAGGCCGCACCCCCATGTTACCAGAAGTGTGGTCATCCAGCCACACCCACCTTTTGCTCCTTATTCTGTTTACCTTGTTTGTTGTCAAAACCCAGGGCCTTTTTGTAGCAGGAGCTCCTTTGCATGTTAGGCCACACACCCCTAATGTAGCCAATCCTAATGAGTTTCTGCTGTTGGGTGTGGCCTATTATGCTAATGAGTTCCTGCTGGGCGTGGCCAACTCAGGAGCCAGACGGAACTCCGTTCCTGTGCGTTCCTGCCCAAAAATAGCCCTGCCCAGAGCTATCAGCACTGAAACAGTGTAAACAAACCTACTGGGAACGTAACAAAGTTTGAGTCCAGTGACACCTTTAAGACCAACGACATTTAATTCTGCAGTGGCTCAAGTGGTTAAGATGCTGAACTGCAGACCGGAAGGTCGGTAGTTCAGCAGTTCGAGACCTGAGTGCCGCGCGACGGAGTGAGCTCCCATCTCTGGTGCCAGCTCCTGCCAACCTAGCAGTTTGAAAGCAAGAAACTGCAAGTAGATAAGTAGGTACCACTTCGGTGGGAAGGTAACAGCATTCCGTGCGCCTCAGTGTCTAGTCATGCCGGCCACATGACCACGGAAACGTCTTCGGACAGCGCTGGCTCTTCGGCTTGGAAACGGAGTCGGATTCGACTGGCTTTCGAGCAAGGGAACCTTTACCTTTACCTTACTATGTGCAGCCGGAGACAGCCAGGCGACTCAGCCAGCTGAAGTGACGATCTGTTTTCCCCCTGCCACCCAACTGTCAGTGATGAGAATGCAGAAGGAGGGGAGGTAGCAGCTAGGCATTCCTCCATCATGCCTAGATGCTTCTCAAGGAGAGAGTCCTTTTTTTCTGGCTTCCAACCGCAGGCCCATAGCTACGGTGGGGCCTCCCAGGGCCTGCCCCCCCGACTTCTTCCCAAGGCCCCCCGACATTTGGGGAGAAGCCAGGGGAAGCCGTGCAGCCCCTGCTTCTCCCCCAAAGCATTTAAACTTTACATGCTTTGAGGGAGAACGGGGGTGGGGGAGGCCCAGCACACGCCTGCACTCGAAGCCACGAATTTGCAGCTTAGAATGCAGGCGCCCACAGCCTCCCCCTGCTTCTCCCTCAAAGCATTTAAAGGCACCCTTTAAATGCTTTGGGGGAGAAGTGGGGGCTGCACGCAGGGGGTCACGTGCACATTTCAGTGCCCCCCCCCCACTCTTTAAAGGGCCCTTTTTAAAAGATCCTGGCTACGGGCCTGTCCAGCTGCCACCGGGTTGGGAACACAGAAGGAAGGGGGGGGCGCCCAGGCATCCCCTCCACCCTGCTTGGATGCTGCTGCGGCTGAGAGCCCCATTAGAGAGAAGGAGGCAAGAGCTAAGGTATCCCTCCATCCTACCTGGATCCTTATGCAGCTGAGAGCATATCACAGCGAGGGAGGAAGCAGCCAGGCATCCTTCCATCATGCCTGTATCTAGCCAGAAAAGGGAGGAAGGCAGCAACCAGGCATCCCTCGGCATCATATGTGGATGCTACTTCAGCAGAAAGCCCCATCAGAGGGAAGGAGGCAACAACCAGGTATCCAGCCATCCTACCCGGATCCAGGCGTAGCTGAAAACCCCCAAAAGAAGGAGGAAGGCAGCAGCCAGGTGTTCCCACAGCATGCCTGGATGCTGCCGCAGCTGAGAGCCCTTCAGAGAAGGGGAGGTAACAATAAGGTGTCCCTCCATCATACCTGGGCCCCTCTCCAGCTGAGAGCCCCCCTCCATCCTACTTCTAACTCTCATCAGTGGGGCCATCAGCAGCAGCAGAAGAAGAAGAGATTGGATTCATACCCTGCCCTTCACTCCCCGAAGGAGTCTCAAAACAGCTTACACTCTCCTTTCCCTTCCCCTCCCCACAACCCTGTGCGGTAGGCGGGACTGAGAGAGCTCTTTCGAGGACGGCTCCTGAGAGAACAGCTCTGAGAGAACTTGTGACTGACCCAAGGTCACACGAGCAGCTGCAAGTGGAGGAGCGGGGAATCAAGCCCGGTTCTCCCAGATTGGAGTCCGCGCTCCTAACCACTGCACCAAACCGGCTCCTAACCACTGCACTCCACCGCGCTCCTAACCACTACCCCAGACTGGAGGCATAACCAGGCAGTCCCCCATCCAGCTCAGCAGAGTCTCCTTCCCAACAAAAAAAATATTGACCTTGAATGTCATTTGTAGTTCTTTCATTTAAAAAATGTTTCTGCGTGCTGATGTGGGAGCCATCTTTGGCTGGGTGGGGGGAGTTTGTAAAAGATATCAATAAATGTCTATGCACAAGTGACAATTAAGCCAGGAAATCTTCCTAAAGGTGATGGGTCTTCTATGTGAACAAGAGATGGCAGAGTTTTTGAAAGGACCCCCTTATCTTGACGTCTTCGCTTCTCTCAGTGCAATGGGGTCGCCTAGCAGGGTGGAGCCGATCAGGGGTCATTTAGTAGAAAAAGTGGTGCAGGAGCTCATTAGCATAACTTATTAGCATAACCTATTTGCATATGCCACACACCCTGACATCACCGGAAGTGTGTCAGAAGGCAACACCCTCCGCTCAGGCTCCACTGGAGTCTGTTTTGGATTGCTAGCTATTGGGGCGGGGGGGAACGTGCAGATCTGTCCTTGCAGAGGAGGGAGAGCTTGTACCTGAATAAAACTTGGTCTTAAAGGTGCCACTGGACTGTTTTGGCCTGGGGGGGGGGGCTCTGCAGCTTACCTGGCTGCTTCTTGCTCTGACTGAGGGCTGCTGGGAGCAGGGGGTGGGGCTTGTTGCATGTGCCCGCCCCCTGGGCACTTTACTGCCGGAGCTCCGCTCCTGTGCGCTCCTGCAGGAAATGACCCCTGCAGCCGATCCAGCCCTGGCCTCGGGCACCAGAGTGTAGACTTCTGCTTCCATATCTTTGACCCTTGCCTTTGGCTAGGAACTGAACAAAAGGGAGGCCCTGCCCCCAGGGGGCCCTTGTGAGTCAGGTTGCTGGGACGTTTTGAAGTCACTGTTGGGGAGAGTGGAGTTTGGGAGGATGTCACTTCTGGCTGACACTTACCTGATCTCTATGGCAAGAAGAAGAAGAGGAGGAGGAGGAGGAGATTGGATTCATACCCCGCCCTTCACTCCGAGTCTCTGAGCAGCTTACAAACTCCTTTCCCTTCCCCTCCCCACAACAGACACCCTGTGAGGGAGGTGGGGCTGAGAGAGCTCATTCGAGGACTGCTCCTGAGAGAACAGCTCCGAAAGAACTTGTGACTGACCCAAGGTCACACCAGCAGCTGCACGTGGAGGAGCGGGGAATCAAACCCGGTTCTCCCAGATTAGAGTCCGCACACTTAACCGCTACACCAAACTGGCTCTCAGTGAAGACCATAGAGACACTGGGAAATTTGTATGGCATAATTATAGAGGCCATTTTCTGGCCGCTGTTTCTCCCGATCTTCAATTTTTCAAGGTGGGGGGATTGGGGCTGGGGTGTTTGCCTACCGTGGTTGGGCAAATGGCAAGCACACTTGTGATGATAACTCAGCGACTTGAGTTTGAAGTATCCTCAAGCTTATCAGAGATTCATTAACGGAAAGATCGGGGATGGTAGGGGTCCCAGGTTCCCACACCGTTTCGACAAAGCTAGTCCTGCAGGCAGTGGCCAGAGGCAGCAGCATGGCATCAGTTCTGGGCGAAATCCAGAAGTTATGTCAGTCCTCTCTAGGAATCCCCAGAAACTCTATGGTTTACTGTAGAATTTCCAGTGATTCCCAGAGAGGCACGGCATCACTTCTGGAGTTTTGGCCACTGTGTGACAGAGTGTTGGACTAGACGGGCCATTGGCCTCATCCAACGTTGGCTTCTTTTATGTTCTTATTTGCCAGTGCCTGATGCCCTCCCCCCCATGGAGTATGCACCCCATGGACACCAGTGTTCCCTCTAAGCTGAGTTAGAGTGAGCTAACTCACAGGTTTTTAGCCCTCAGCTCACACATTTTTGACTTAGCTCAGGAAGGAGGGCTCCAGAGCAAACTAACTGATGTAGCAGCCAAGTCGCTCGCTCCCAACTTGAATGCCAGGAGCTCACAAAGTAGGATTTTTGCTCACAAGACTCCACAGCTTAGAGGGAGCATTGCTGGCAACCTCAAGTGGTGATCAATCAGCCCCTTTCCATTACATCCATATCTGGTTATCCCTTGCAACATCGGGAGAGTGCCAGGCATGCTTCCGGGCATGCCTGGGGTCGAGTGGCACAGGTGTTCTGTGACTGGGACTCCTAACATGTTTTGTAAATAGCTGCCAGGGGGGCGCTATGGAGGAGGCCAAGGGCTCTGGGGAAAGGGGAGTTAATCCTTCCTCCCTGCACTGTTTCCCCGAACCAAAATTGGAGACCCTCCAAATCAGGCACCGGCATCACTTCCATTAAAACCATTAGAGCAACACTAAAAGAACATGCATCAATATGTACAGTCCCCAATATTGGTGTCACTGAAATCCAAGGCTGTATAATCTGGGCTGCATAAGATGGTATCTACATATGGTGGAGCTGCGGTGGCTCAAGTAGTTAAGACGCTGAACTGCAGGCTGTGGAAGGTCAGTCGTTCAGCAGTTCGAGACCCGGGTGCCGCATGATGGAGTGAGCTCCCGTCTCTAGTTCCAGCTCCTGCCAACCTAGCAGTTCGAAAGCACGAAATTGCAAGTAGATCAATAGGTACCCCTTCAGTGGGAAGGTAACAGCGTTCCGTGCGCCTTGGTGTTTAGTCATGCTGGCCACATGACCACGGAAATGTCTCCGGACAGCGCTGGCTCTTCGGCTTTGAAACGGAGATGAGCACTGCAACCCTAGAGTCGGATTCGACTGGCTTTCAAGCAAGGGAACCTTTACCTTTTAACATATGCTTTGCCCGCAGGTGCATAGCATCATGAGTTGGTAGTCTCAAGTCTGTATGCATATACGGCCTTGGAATGATTAAAATCCATGATGCAGAGCGACTGGGAGGAAAGTCTTCATGTGCAGCAATGTCATAGCAGAACCCCAGATTCTGTTACGGGGGATTCATTGGCAACCCTCGCCATTTGCACCGGGAGAAACAAGACGACGTGTTGGCCTCTTTCAACTACTCTGCCTCTATGTGTTAACAGGGTTCCGAGGAGTTTTAGGAACTGGGTTTTCTCGTCCGCGTTCGTTTTTCAAAAGTCAACCAGTGAAGGCATGTTCACACACAGTTCTTTGGTTTGTGGTTAGAGCTCGCCGCATCCGCCCGTTCCAATGTCTAGTGCGCTTTGCTGTCCTGTATTGTATGCGATGGCCACAAACAGCCTCATTTGAGGCCAAGAAGGGCAATTGATTTCCCAGCAGCTTCATTCCAAAGCAACCCGGTTGGGAAGGAGAGCACGATCCCCTTCGCCACAGCCACCATGTGTGTAAACAAGGCCTCAACTGCGCTTCTGTATTCAGTTGATTTTGTTCGCCGGTCAGGGATATGTTTAGACCTCGACAGACTGTCTTCTTCGTCTTCTTCTTCTTCTTTCTCTCTGTTGATCTTTCCGAGTTGCGACCTGCAAATCGCGTTGATTAGAGAAAACGGAAAAAAATGTTAGGCTTTTCTTGTTTCAAAACATTGTTTCTTTCTTCTTTTTCTCTCAGAGAACCTAAAATTTGGGTGTTTTCCCTCCCCCCAAAAAACCAGACTGTGTCGCTTTAACCCTCTGTGTGCCATGGCCGGTGCTAAGGCGTGCTACGGAGGCTGTGTTGTGGCGGATGTGCAACTGTGCGCTGCGCACGTCTTTTGCAAGAACTGCTTCTCTGTTGTCTTTTCGTGCACTAGCGATAAAGGAGGAGGCAGGCCGGGGAGAGGGTGGGAAGAGATTTAGCCAGGGCTGGGGAAGAGGGGGCCGGACGGAGGTGGAAAGTGAAGCACCAGCCGAGGAGGAGGAGTAGGCCGGAACCCAGGAGCCCTAGCACGACGATGGAACCAGAGTTTGGAGGGAATTCTAGCGGCAAAATGTACAGAGAGCTAAAGAGGATTAAGAAAGGGATGCAGGCAGACTGGTGTTTTAGTACATACGACATATAATAATTTAATATAATTTAAGATAACATATAACCATCTAATAGGAGCTGCGGTGGCTCAAGTGGTTAAGACGCTGAATTGCAGGCTGTGGAAGGTCAGTAGTTCAGCAGTTCGAGACCCGGGTGTGCTGCATGACAGAGTGATCTCCCGTCTCTAGTTCCAGCTCTTGCCAACCTAGCAGTTCGAAAGCAAGAAATTGCAAGTAGATAAATAGGTACCACTTCGGTGGGAAGGGAACAGCGTTCCGTGCGCCTTGGTGTTTAGTCAAGTCATGCCGGCCACATGACCACGGAAACGTCTTTGGACAGCGCTGGCTCTTCGGCTTGGATCCGGAGATGAGCACCGCCGCAACCCTAGAGTCGGACTCGACTGGCTTTCGAGCAAGGGAACCTTTACCTTTTATAACCATCTAATATAATAATTTAAAACAACAATTTAATAATGTGATAATAATTTAACATATAATAACATAATTTAATGATAGACATAGAATCTCCCAGATGACAGGGAGCAGTTCCCCTTGAGAACATGGCTGTTATGGAGGGTGGATTCTCTGGCATTATACCCTGCTGAGGTCCCTCCTCTCCCTGGACTCCAACCCCAAATCTCCAGGCCTCTCCCAACCTAGAGTTGGAAACCCTAAATTAACAACGATGTTTAAAAAAAAATAATAACATTGCCTCTGTTCAAGGCGGTTTTCAGGGAAAGGACTTGTTCCTCAAGGACCGTACAAATTAAAATAGGGCCCTGTTCACATGGAGCATTTGCCCCGCGGGAGGCACGATAGTCAGGCGGATTTTCTGGGCGCGATCACACCGGAACATATTTAGTTATTTATTTATTTGTTTATTAATCAGATTTATACCCCGCCCTCCCCCGTAGGGCTCAGGGCGGCTAACAAGCAAAAATATTTGCAACAATAAAACATAGTTCTCAAAGTTAAAAGCAGTAAACGTTAAAAAAACCAATCCTAATACAAGTTAATTTAAAGTGCTCGTTGATCTTCACATCCGAAAACTCCAAAAGATGACGGTCCAGTCCAGAGGTTCCCCTAAATCATTCGATGGTTTATTCAATCAGATACGTAAGGTGTTTAGATGTTCAAAAAGTTCCAGTATTTCCGATGTTTCCTTCCTTCCCAAGGCCTCTTCCACCCCCCATGATGGAAGGGGGGGCGGGACGCGGCGGCCCCTACTTGAAGGCCTGGTGGAAGAGCTCCGTCTTGCAGGCCCTGCGGAACTGCATCAGGTCCCGCATGTCCCGGATCTCCTCCGGGAGCTCATTCCACCAGGTAGGGGCCGCCACCGAGAAGGCCCTGGTCCTGGTAGCGACCAATTTTGCATGTGGTAATGAAGCCCCAACTCTGGAAACAAGGGGTCATGCTACGTCCAGAAACAGACAATATATTTCCAGAGAAACTGGTATGGTGGAGCCACAGTTGCCCATGGTGGGCACATTGATTTTTTGTCTTTCCCTGCTATCATAGAGGTCAGCAAGAAGCAGCTCTTTGGCCAAATCCCACTCTCTAAGGGGCGCTGTCTCACCCCCTCCAGTTGCCAAATGCAGAGGAAAAAGAGGACTGGGGAGAATGAGCGGCATCCACAGCAGAGAGATTTGACATGGGGCAATTTTCTGAGGATTTCAACTGCCCTTCCCGTGTGACTGGGCCCTAGGAATGGCAAAGATGAGAGAATTGGAGGGGGAGGGTTTAGGATAAGGGTGGTCAAAAGCAAATTCAAACCCTTAGGAAGTCAACCAGGGCTGGGATTTGGCTATTGCACAGGCAAAGAACCTGGCCCGGCCCAGAATTAATTGAAGCCAGACCAGATTCAGCCAGTGGCTTCCTGAGTGGAACGACTCTGGAAGAGTCGGCATGCCTTCCCCGTGCACTTTTTCAGAAGTCGGTTGTCTCTCTGCAGCGATTTGCCTCTAGGGGGCAGCGGTAGGCAGTCCACAATCCTCGTCTCGGCAGCAGAGATTGTACCTTGGAGACCATTTTAAATTCATTTAAAAAGTGCATATCGCCAAATGTATGTGATAACATGTTTTGAGTGCATGAAGAAGCCATTAAGCGCAGAAGGGACTATTCATAATCAAGCATCGTGAATGGGAGATCAATAGAACCCTTCCACCCAGATGGCAAATGTCCCTGATCGAAATTCTCTTTACTTGCACTGAAATTTTTCCAGCGTTTCACTAGAAGGAGGGGGCAACAACAGGGCAAGTCTTTGGCCTCCCTGGTTTGCTTGTAGTCCTTCCACACTAGGACAGGATTTTGTGGTGTGGCTTCACATTAAACGCAGCAGCAAGGGGGCTCCCACATGGCCAATTTCCCCGCAGTTTCCCTGCCCCAGTCCCCAAGAAGTGCCCCCTTCTGGGACCACAAGAGTTTCTGCAATTTAAAAAAATGGCACAAGAATATCATTATATCAATATACTGTTCTAACAATAGGTATAGCAAGTTCCCTGAATTCCCAGTTTTCCATTTATTTATTTTTTTTGTAACTCTTTATTTATTGGAAAAAATTTTCCTTTTCATAATACACAAATGAATGAATGAATTTATTATTACAGCGCATAGCCAGCAATCATAATACACATATTTGAAATAATTCAAACCAAAACATAAAACAAAAACACAAGCATAATAGAGTACTTAACAGTTACAGTTTGTTTTCCCCATCTATTAATCAACATTAACTTTAATAAAAGGCAAAATCCATATATTTGGCTGGCAATTTACTTACTGTACTATTTTCTGTTTCAGTATAATGGAAGAATACAAACCATTTTTCAACAAAGTTTGATTCCTTTGGTGGGTTGTCTGCTTGTAACAATTGGCTAGCAATTCTATCCTGAACTATTAGATCCCAGACTTTTTGGAACCATTGCTTCACTGTAGGGACTTTTGTAGATTTCCAAAGCTTTCCATTTT
>NW_015159815.1:93278-97378 GCF_001447785.1 Gekko japonicus
GGTGGGGGGCGGCGGACATCCCCAACGTGACGTTATCACGTCGGGGATGCCCCGCCCCCTCCAGGAACGCCCCCAAAGTCCCCCGCTGGGGGTGGAAGATGGACTTGGCAACCCTACCATATAGACGGGGAATTCATGGGCTTGGATCCACTGGAGTGTTGTTGCAGATGGAAGGATTTCTGTCTTCGAAGCATTACGCGTTCACCTCCCTCCTCCCAATGCAGCCTCAGATCCTCCCCCTAATGTTGGTTCTGGGGCAGAGGGAGGCCCCCAGATCAGTATTTTGGGGGGCATTTTTGGAGAGCTGTAGAAAGGGGGAGGTGAAAAAGTCATGTTTTCAGCAGGTGGAAATCCTTCCATCTGTGGAAATGCTCCATGTGATCCAAGTTTTGTTTTAAATAGCTTTTTCATTATTGTCATTTTAAATTAAAACCGGGATGCAGAAAAACAAGGGGAAAGGGGGAGATACAGATATTATAATAATCTATAACTTATTAATAACAAGGACGATCAACATCAGAGTGAATCCAGAGCATTTAACATAAAGATTTCATATACACAGTATTAGGAATGTTTTTACATCATATATTTATTATTAAAGCCTTTATTACCATTAGTTACTATTAATACTAACTGTTAAGACATTGATTATTACATTATGTGTTCCATTACATCTTAATATCACGCAATCCAAACTTTTTTTTAAAAAAAGAACATCATTAAAAAATACGAGCAACACCTGGAAAAAACCAACAGTCCAGAGAAAGAAACATGGTAGCCAGGACTGGGGGGGTTGGGGCACCAGCTATGGAGTGGCACGTACATGCTGGGCAAACAATAGCTAGTTAGGAAGTGGGGTGTGTCTGCCTTCTGTTGGACTGAGTAAAGGTAGCCTTCAGGGAAAGACCTGGGATTCCCCCAGAAGGGACCATTGTTTTCCAAACGACTGTCTTTGCTGTTTGCATGCAACGTCGCACCAATGCTAATTCCCTTGTCCCATCTGCTTTGCTCACGAGTCTTTGGGGAAGGGGAAGGGTGGGGAGGGGGGGAGGAGGGGGGAGGTGGCACGAACCCAGGGGCCCTGGTTGACCTTCCATCTTGCTTGGCCCAGAACTGAGTGAGTATGTCAGGCTAGAACGTGGGGTCACCTTCCCGGAAGACAGTAGAAGACTGAATCATGCTAGAATATGGAGCATACTGCTGTGAGCTTGTGCATTACAGCTGTGTCCCTGGGGCCTACTGTCCGGGAGGGAGTGACCCTCCCAGTCATGTGGCCAGATGATGTCATCTGGCTTCACAGAGCTGGGTCCCTGCCCTGTAGTGTGTAATCTTTAAGCTGAGTCCGTCCTCTTCCATAGAAGCCCTTCTCAGTCACCTCAGTCTTCAGACGGATGGGGGGAAATGCGCCCTGATCTTAATGTCCAATGTCCCTAAGTTGATTTGAGCTTAAGGAAGTCTTGGTTACCTTTTTATGAAGCCCAGTGCATGAAAAGCCAGAGTGGTTTGCAAGAATGTGAGTGGTCAGGTGCCATGCCAGAGGAACTGCCATATCTGGATCAGGCTAGTGCTCGAATAAGCAAATATGCCGAGAACCCTGACAGGAGCTAGGTTCAATGGAGCCAAACATCTCAAAATTTGAGTCTTTATAGATCCCGGGGAATCCCTATTGGACCTCTTGTGTCACCTGACCACCTACCGCCTCAGTGGGCTGCACTACAACTTTCTGGCCATTGGGTGGTGCCCAAGTGCAGCAGATAGCAAGCCAAAGAGGTTCTGTTTCCCAGGCTTTGCCCGATTTTGCCCGCAGTTTCGTAATCCTCAAAAAACAGGATCACGAAACCGCGGGGGAAATCGAGTGAAGCCGCGGGTCAAAATGCGGCCGCGCAGCTTCGAGTGGGAAATTGACACGTACCATCGGGGCAAAGAGAGGAGCGAGCGCAGAGCAGCGGCTGTGGGAAATGAGTCAAAGAGTGGCATTGGGGTTTACTTGCCAGAGTGCTCCGATTTGAGATTTCTGGCATCTTAACACAGCTTTGGCAGCTTTACCATCCCCAGAATGACGTTCAGATTTGGGTACCCTGCCATCTGTCCCAGCCAATGGCGCCCCATGTGTTTTGGGGAGAGGAAGGGTTTCCATCGAGTATGCAGGAGTCAAGAAGGCACACACTTCTGCAGGCTGATACTCAGAAACTAACAAAGTGGATCAGATGCACCAGGGAGTGGTGGATGCTTTTGGTCTGAAGGTCAAAGAAAGGATTCTCGTTTTGTATAACGTGGTCAGTTCCCTGCCCCAACATGCATGCAGTCCTAAAGCCAAGACTTTGTTTCTTAATAGATAGTTGGTGTTTTGAATTGTGGGGGTGTTGGGGGGGGGTAGAGTTAATTTTTCCGTTACTCCATTTACCTGCTTCTGGGGCCTCTCTTTTTCTGCAGAAAGAACGGTTTGTCAAATTGCTGGACCAGCTACACAATTCCCTTCGGATCGATCTCTCCATGTACCGGGTAAGGCTATCTTGTGGGAGCATGTTTTTTTGGGGGGGGCAGTGGGATTTGACTGTGGCCTAGATGTACTAGCTGGGAGATGAGCTGACTCAAAGTTCTTGTAAGCCCCTTCCTTGAATTTTCAGCTCAAAACAAAACAATTCTGGTTGTTTGGGCATTACGAAAATTCGGTAAAAGGTTTAAGAAAATTGGGTTCCCAGAACCTGGTTTTATTTGAATGAAATGGATTAAAAACTGATGGATTCTGCATGGTTTGCTCATTTGTACTGGTTTTGGATAACTCTATGCACATATCCGTACACATGCATATTGGTGTACAGCGTAATTTCAAAGCAGGATCCAAGGGAGGGTAATAAAGAAGGGCAATAGTAGCCACAGTAATTCATGTGACGGTTACCTCCAGGCTAGACTACTGTAACTCGCTCTATGCTGGCCTATCCTTGAGACTGATCCGGAAACTTCAGCTGGTTCAGAATACGGCGGAGTGAGTCCTGACGGGAACGTCATGGACGGCACACATTCAACTGGTGCTGCGCCAGCTACACTGGCTTCTGGTAGAGTACCAGGTCAGGTTCAAGGTTTTGGTGTTTACCTTTAAGGCCTTGAGCAGCCTGGGGCCAATGTACCTATGGGACCGCCTTCTCTGCTATGTCCCTGGAAGAGCTTTACGCTCCACTGACAACAGTGATCTTATTGCTGCAATCAAATCAAGAGGAAGGCTTAAGAATATTAACCCAGGGGATAGTAACCCAGGGCAGGTCCATCGCGGTACTGTAAAGTTTTATATTGGGCCGTCCCTTGTGGTAGTTGGTGAAGGTGGTAGTGGCGGCTCCGCTCTTATCCCCTCCGTGAGCTCGTTCCACCAGGTAGGAGCTGCCACTGAAAAGGCCCTGGCCCTGGTTGCCACAAGCCCGGCTTTTAGGATCAAACGACAATTTGGGAGTAGGATTACCAGGTCCCCCCAGCCACCATCAGGGGATTGGGGAGGGGTAGAGAGTTGCGAGTTCCAGGTTGAGAAACTCCTGGAGATTTGGGAACGGAGGATGGGGAGGACAGGAGCCTCAGTGGGACACAATGCCAGAGAGTCCACCCTCCATTTTATCCAGGGGAGCTGATCTCTGTAGTCTGGAGAGGAGATGTAATTCCGGGGGATCCCCAGCACTGCTCCCTCTAAGCTGATTTAGTGTGAGCCAGCTCACAGTTTTTTAGCCTCCGGCTCACCCATTTTTGCCTTAGCTCAGGAAGGAGGGCTCCAGAGCAAACTAATTTATGCAGTAGCCCAATGGCTGGCTCACCACTTTAATGCCCGTAGCTCACAAAGTAGAATTTTTGCTCACAAGCCTCCACAGCTCAGAGGGCGCATTGGGCCTCACCTGGAAGCTGTAGCAGCCCGAGCTGCAGTGTTAGGAGAGTCAAGTAACAAATAAATATACACTGCAAGAACCTTTTGTAAATTAACGTGTACTGTTTATAACTATTATTCTATAAAGTGCATTGTGTGCTGTTATAACGTCCTTGTCAGGTACATATATTCAATACATTCAGTTTAGCAGTAACATTCGTTCATTCAGTTTAACAACTACCAGTCAATTTAGCAT
>NW_015159815.1:97405-101015 GCF_001447785.1 Gekko japonicus
GATGGGATGTTTCTCCACAATGGTGTGAAGAAAAATATCTCTCCCCATAATCTTTTCTGGCAGCCTTACAAAAAATGTGAACGAGCTGAAGATAACTGCGTAATGTTAACAGTTCTAAGGAATCATCACCACACTAGCTCTGCTTCTACAAGGAAACAAATGAGGATGGCATTGTAGAGCAAAGAATCGTTGGAGTCAGGAAGCAGTTTTTATCCAGGCCAGTTTGGCTGGAGATCCTGGAAGTTTTTTGTCATCTTTTGGGCATTTGAATGCATTATCCTGAATGGAATTGTTTACTATGAGAGCTTGAAGTAGCCACCTTTGAAACTTTGCACATATTGTTGAAAATCATGTATTGAAGACAGACTTCTACAAACTGACGTTTGATAAAGACGAAAGGTCGAAACGGACAGTCAAGCCTGGAAAGGTTCGTCCTGCCTGCATTGAGACTTTAGTCTCTTGATGTATCCATCTGTGGAAACAAAATAATAATTATAATAGCATTTGTGTTGTCTTATCTATTATATTATGAACTTGTTCAGCAATATTGTGTTTGTTCTAGCCTTGAGAATAGTACACAATGCACACAAGTTAATGAAATGGTTGAAGCTGCCTACATTTGTATGGGAATAAAGCCGTCGTTCCCAAGGAGGGGAAACCTTTCTTTGTTTTTAAACGAGTCACAACACTCATCGCCCCTCAGCGTGCAAGAAAAAGAGAAGCCCCTCTTCTAAGGTGACAGCAGTGGCCAGTGGCTTTTCTACATAATTTGTATTAAAAAGAATTAACTCTGATTTTTTTAATGACCTACAGACGGCAATTGCACACGGACTCATTTTTAGATATCTGAGTACTTATATAAACTCATGTGTAGATCCGCCACCACTGTTGTTACATTTTTGTCTTTACTTTATGTATATCTTTTTATTTTATTTTTTAAAATCTTGTTTAGTCGTTGGATTTTAAGTTTTTTTTCTCCCTTGTTCTTTTTTCCTGGGTTGTTGGTTTTTTTGAAAGGGGAAAAAACTTCATTTTTAAAAATCATTTGTCTGGTTAATCAGGGCACCTTTGCCATAAATCAAAAGACTTTTAATTGATTCCTCCGACTGATGAATGGAGTGAATGTCGCAGCCCTCGTCAAAGGTGATCCAGACGGTGGCTACCGGTTCCGTGCAAAGAGAGGTTCAGGAACGGCTGTGGCTTGTGAGATCTGGAGGCACAGAATGACCATTTCTCCATTCACTTTCTCCCCCGCAGAATAACTTCCCTGCCAGCAGCCCCGAACGGCTGCAAGACCTCAAATCGACCGTGGACCTGCTGACCAGCATCACCTTTTTCCGGATGAAGGTAATCCAATTGTCCAACATCAGTCAGTTCACTTGGTCCTTCCTTCTCCTGAGAAGGTAGAAGGATTAGGTATTTAGCACTGTAACCTTGTGTCTGGGGGGTTGGCCGGGAACCGAGAACCCCATCCTTGCCCCTAGAGGGTATCTAATGTCAGAACCCACAGCCAACAACGTAGTACACGCTTATCAGGAAAGGTAATACTTTATTGAAGAGCTATAGATGCATTAACATAGGCACTGTTAAGAATGACAGCTGCCCATGGGGCGTAATAGGATATAGGGTATTCGTATGCACACACCCCTGCCCTGGCCAATTAGCCACCCTCCCGCGCATGGGAGAAAGAGCTTCGGCCATTTAGCACTGAAGCTGGGAACGAAACACTCTCCCACGGTTCCCAAGAAAACCAGACATCAACATCTCCACCTGCAATACTTAGAGATAAGCGGTGTAGCAGCAAAGACGCACAGAAGGAATGCAAAGGCAATTAGAAGACAACCAACCTCCCCACCCCCATGGCAGCATAGCTGACATACTGCCCCCTCATTTATATGGGAGGTCTCCCGGGCATACCGGGAGGTCTCCCAGTTACTCCAGGAGTTCTCCCGGTTTGTCCGGGAAAGCACGATGAAACTTTCGCAACAGTCTAGGGGCCCGAATATCCCCTACTTCCACCCATTTGAGGCGCTGGGGTCCAAAATCTGCCTATTCAACCAAATACATCAATTTTCCACGTTTGATTTTAGAGTCCAAAATATCTGAAATTTCATAATGTTCCACGCCCTCAACCAAGATTGGAGGGGGTACCGGTTTTGATGGACGCCAATGACTGGAACCGGAATTCTTTTTCAGGTGGCTGAAATGAAACACAGAATGCAATTTTCTCAAGTTCTTGGGTAAATCCAGTTCCACGGCCACCTCATTGATTACCATTTTCACTGGAAATGGCCCGATGTACTTCCAACCCAGTTTTCAACTAGGTCGTAAAAGCGGGATGTTTTTAGTAGGCACATAAACAGAGTCCCCAGGCTGCAGAGCCCAACCCTCCACCCTTCTCTTGTCAGCCTGGCATTTGTACGCTTCCTTGGCAGCATCTAAAGTCTTACACAGTAAAGGCCAAGAGTCACGTAATTGTTTACGCCATTGAGCTGCATCCCCCGGCCCTAAGTCATAGTCCCCCACTAAGAACGGGATGGGCATGCTATCATAACCATACAACACTTTAAAAGGAGACATTCCAATAGAGGAGTGCGACGTGTTGTTATAACAGAATTCGGCCAGGGGCAAGAGGTCGACCCAGTTGTCTTGTTGATAGTTTGTAAAACAACGGATATATTGCTCCAAGGTCTGATTGACCCGCTCCGTTTGTCCATCGGTCTCTGGGTGATAAGCGCTGCTCAGTCCCCTCTCCACCCCCATCAGTTTCATTAGCTCCCCCCAGAATTTAGACATGAACTGAGACCCCCGGTCGGAGACCACCTTAGTGGAGAGCATGTGTAAACGCACCACGTCTCGAAGAAATGCCTTTGCCAATGCTTTAGCCGTTGGCAGGGAGGCAAAGGGGACAAAATGCGCTTGCTTGGAAAACAAATCCACTATCACCCATATAACAGTCATTGTTTTACTCAGCGGGAGATCTGTAATAAAATCCATGGAGATAACCTCCCAGGGTCGACTCGGAGTAGGTAGTGGGTGCAACAGCCCGGGGGGGTTCCCCGGTCGAGGTTTACTCATGGCACATATCTGTCATGACTTGATAAAGGAGGATAAATCCTTGCACATCTGTGGCCACCAAAACTGACATTGCAATAGCTGAAGAGATTTCACGAATCCCGGGTGTCCTGACAGTTTGGAGCCGTGCACTGCTTGTAACACCTCCCCCCGGAGTGATAGGGGAATGTATAGTTTATGCCCTCTATACCAACAACCATTTGTTCGTAGCTCGAAATCACCCTCTGCTTCGAGCACGGCCTTGTCGCCCTCCGAGAAAGCTGAGGCGAACGTACTGTGCCAAGTTTCCTCCTCCGCCCCTTCTGGCTAACGGGGAGACACTCCCTCACCCAGCTAACAGGCACAGAAAGACAGAGTGACAACAGGGACCCACCAGCTGTGAGCAAAATGGGGCAAGCGCGAGAAAGGGAGAGACAACCCCCAAAGTCCGGAGAGGCGTATAAGGGGTCAAATGGCCTCACACCTACGGGAACCCTTAAACCCCTACCTCACATCCCACCTCAAGGAGTTGGGGCAGCAAAGGGAAGCTGGGGCG
>NW_015159815.1:103562-103699 GCF_001447785.1 Gekko japonicus
CCTGCCCTTCACTTGGCGTCTCAGAGCGGTTTGGTGCAGTGGTTAAGTGCACGGGCTCTAATCTGGGAGAACCGGGTTTGATTCCCCACTCCTCCACTTGCACCTGGCTGGATGACCTTGGGCAAGCCATAGCTCTG
>NW_015159815.1:103943-139967 GCF_001447785.1 Gekko japonicus
TTCTTTTACCTCACAGGGTGACTGTTGTGGGGAGGGGAAGGGAAAGGAGTTTGTAAGCCGCTCTGAGACACCTTTGGGTAGTGAAGGGCGGGGTATAAATCCAATCTCCTCCTCCTCTTTCACTTCGCATCCCATCCCTTCCCCTCCCCACAACAGACACCCTGTGGGGTAGGCTGGGCTGAGAGAGCTCTTTCAAGGACTGCCCTTTTGAGGACAGCTCTTGTCAGAACGATGGCTTGCCCAAGGTCATCCTGCAGCTGCAAGTGGCTCCTTCCTGGGTTGCTACCACCCATCTAGCCTCAGATGGTGGGGACGCCCGAAGTAGAACCCCCGAAGGGCTGGGGCTTATTAGGAAGGGGACTGAAAACGAATCAGCCAGTATCATAATGCCCCCGTATAAATCGACGGCGCGGACTCATTTGGAGTACCGTGTACAGTTCTGGTCACCACACCTCAAAAAAGGATATCATAGCGTTGGAGAAGGTGCAGAAAAGGGCGACTAAAGTGATTAAGGGGACGGGATGCCTTCCCTGTGAAGAAAGGTTGAAGATGGCACCCACGAGCACCTTTCCTGGCTCCCAAGTGTTTTTAGAAAGTGGGCGGAGCCAGGTGGAGCTTTTGCCTCCCGGGGCTTCTGATTCGCCATTGGATATCTGACTGGCTGTGCAGATTTTTAAAAACAACAACTGATCTTCACTGTGTGACTGAAGCTGAGCTACGTAGATGTAAAAAATATACTAAAACAATGCGTTCATTTTAAAAGGCATCCCCTGAAGCAGAGCTTCTGCCTGAAACGTTGAAGAGCTAATATGAGAATGGCGCCCTGACACTTTGTGGTTGGCTCCGCCTCCTCTGGCAGCCATTTTGTGGCTGGCTCCGCCTCCTCTGGCAGCCACTTTGTGGCTGGCTTTACTTCCTGCGGCCGCCATTTTGTGGTTGCACCCACCAACACCCCCGTGTCACAATTCCAAAGGTACCCACCACAAGCTTGAAAAGTTCTGGGATCCTGGCTTACAACCTCTAACAAACATGGTCTGCCCCACCAATGCAGGTTCAAGAACTCCAGAGTCCGCCGCGAGCCAGCCAGGTGGTAAAAGACTGTGTGAAGGCCTGCCTCAACTCAACATACGAGTACATCTTCAACAACTGCCACGAACTCTACAGCCGCGAGTATCAGACCGACCCGGTGAGTGGCTGGAGCAGACCCCTGCACACAGCTGCCTAAAATATAGGGTTGTCAGGTCCCCTCGTCGCTGCGGCGGGTGGATTTGGGGGGCATTCTGGGGGTGGGCGGCATGTTGTGTGCAACATCCCCGGTGCCATGATGTCATCCGGTAGTGATGTCATCGTCTCGGTGATGTCACAAGCGACTCTCTGGTTTAGGGGCAAAAACTAGGGCCTTGCTGCATGACATCGCTAACGTGATGATGACATCACTTCCGGGTGATGTCATCATGCAGGTGAGGTCGAGCAGCAACATCCCTGTTTGGGGGTGGGGTTCCCCCCACCAGCCACCTGGCTGATGGCAGATTGGAGCCCTCAAAAGCGGGGGGGACCCCTGCCGGGAACTGGCAGCTGGCAAGCCTACTAAAATACGAGGGGTCTCAGACTGGGGACCCTGATAGGCTGGCTCAACCTCTCACTCTCTGCCCTGCCATGCATCACTTGCCAGAACAGGGAGGTGAACATGCCTGGAGCCTCTTACCCGCTTCACTTGAGGCCTGCGGCTGGCCAGGACATGCTCCTGCAGCCTGCTCTCACACAACTCTGGCCACTTGACAGTTGACACAGAAAGGTGCCAAGGAGTTCCTTTGTAAATCCCCAGAATCTGGACTGGCATTCCAGTCTGAGCCATTTCGCCATTACGGTTGTCGGATTGCCTGTTACAGCCTTCCCCTTTCTTCCCTGGTGTTAGGAGAATTAGGAGCGTAGGCAGGGGTCATTTCGTAGAAAAAGAGGTGCAGGAGCTCATTAGCATAACTTATTTGCATATGCCACACCCCCTGACATCACCGGAAATGTGTCAGAAGGCAACACCCACCGCTCAGGCTCCACTGGAACGTTTTGGATTGCTAGCTACGGGGGGGGGGGAGAACGTGCAGATCTGTCCTCACAGAGGAGGGAGAGCTTGTACAGGGAGGGCTTGTACCTGAATAAAACTTGGTCTTCAAACTGCCACTGGGCTGTTTTGGACTGCTATCTGGGGGGGGGGGGCTGCAACTTACCTGGCTGCTTCTTGCTCCTCGTGGCCCGGGGCTGCTGGGAGCAGGGGGCTGGGCTTGTTGCATGTGCCCGCCCCCTGGGCTCTTTACTGCCAGAGCTCTGCTCCTATGTGCTCCTGCAGGAAATGACCCCTGAGTGAAGGACTCCCATCCCCACCCAGCTCGATACAGGAGGGGGATGGAAGCTGGCAGGGACCCCTCTAGAGCGAGAGAGAGAGAGAGAGAGAGAGAGAGAGAGCGCTGTTCCAAAGTAACTCTGATTTATTGAAGTACAAAACCATAATGCAGAAATTTTCAAACAAATAGCAATTTAGTATCCATCATACGTGGGGGGGAACCCCAATATCTTTTAGAAACAGAGTGCACTTGTAGAAATAATCTATTAGGAATATATATTCCGGCCATTTGTCAAGGACCGACAAAGAAGGTGGTTGGCAAAGGGCCCTGAGCAAACACTGGCTGATTCTGCACCCACCTGTTTCCTCGCAGTTTTCCCACAGCCACGTTGGGAGGTTAATCTCCCTCTGCACTGCATGTCCCTTTCACTTTCTTTGTTCATCGGGTTTCGTGGTACCTTCTGCATAGATTTATGGCCGTTCAGGGGTGACTTCGCAGTCAGTACGGCGTCGCTGCGGGGGATCTGCATGTGGTTCCGAGCTGCACCTTTTCCTTCCTCCGCTTCCAAGTTGAAGGGGACAGTAAGCAGACAACTTGACACGGCTTCATTGACCTCTGTCAGTTCCCCTGCCACTATTTCCCTCTCTGTTTTTATAACCTCACCATGAATTACTTTGCTTTGGTGGCTAATGACGGCTGAGGCAAGTACTGACACAGGAAGATCTGCATACCAATGTTGGAGCGAGCATTGGAAAAAAAAAATAGATGGCAAGCTGACACTAGCCAGTGCAGAAACCAGGATCCAAGGCAATGCAGTGAAAACAGATATTCTGAGGCAAGGAGGAACCAGGTCGAGTGCTGAGAACACATGGAGCGAATGCCAGATGCAGAATGGAGCTTTCAAGAGTCAAAACTCCCTTCGTCAGATACGAGTAGGAATGGAGACCTCCGAGTCTTTATATCCCAGTCAGAAGGTAGGGAGCAGAGCATGTTGTAAAGAAAAAACTCAAGATGCCAAGGTGCCATGCATATTGTAATCAACTTGATTGGAGCAGAGGGGGGCAGAAATTTAGCATCTGTAGTGAGATAAGAATCCTATGTCCTTCTTCAGCCCAGGGGGTTTTCAATTGTTCTGAACTTGTGAATGAACTCAAGTTCAGCAATCTCCCCGTGAAGTTTCTTTGTTCAAGGACTGTCACTCACCTTCTGACTGGGATATAAAGACTCAGAGATCTCCAGTCTTACTTGTATCTGACAAAGGGAGTGTTGACTCTCAAAAGCCTACACCCCCAAAATCTTCTTTGTCTCTAAGGTGCTACTGTTATCCCCCCCTGAAACCCTGAACCTTTGGAGTGGTGGGAGCAGGAAATATTCATTGGGTTAACCGGTCAGTCAATGAAAACCTAAGGCGATCCCTCCTGCGAAAGACCAGAGGGCTTATCTAGTCCAGGTTTCTGTTTCTGACCCTGGCAGAGCGAAAATAAGACATTGGAGGGTTGAGCATTCCTGGAACGGAGGACCAGCACTGGCATTTACCCATAGTAGCTAAAAGGAACCTTCATGATGTGCAGAGGGGAATTCAGAGGGGTCACTCAGAGAGAACTGTAAATGTGAGGCTGCCCCAGAGCTGACCCCTCTTCTGTTTGGATTTTTTTTTTTCCCCTTTAGACCAAGAAGGGAGAGGTACCACCAGAGGAACAAGGCCCCAGCATCAAGTAGAGGGGTCACTCAGAGAGAACTGCAAATGTGAGGCTGCCCCAGAGCTGATCTCTCTTCTGTTTGGATTTTTTTTCCTCTTTAGACCAAGAAGGGAGAGGTGCCACCAGAGGAACAAGGCCCCAGCATCAAGAATCTGGATTTCTGGTCCAAACTTATCACCTTGATAGTGTCGATCATTGAGGAAGACAAGAACTCATACACACCCTGCCTCAACCAGTAAGTATGTGAGAATTGTGAGCGTTGACCTTGTGTATGTATTGAAGCTCAAATCCTTTGGCCACCCGATGAGAAGGGAGCACTCCCTGAAGGAGACCCTGATGCTGGGAAAGATTGAAGGTCAAAGAAGACGGGGACGGCAAAGGATGAGATGGTTAGACAGTGTCATAGATGCAACGAACATGAAATTGAGCAAACTTCAGAGGACGGCAGAAGACAGGAGGGCCTGGTGGGAGCTGGTCCATGGGGTCGCGAAGAGACGGACTCAACTGTGCGACTGAACAACAACAACAACATCCCATAATAATTAAAAGTAGCTGTACGGGTCCTCATACATTGTCACCCAGATGCGGAATGTAATTCATCTCTATGCATAAAAGACTGAATCTGAAGCATAGTAAAGCATCGTTCATGTCTCAGCGATCGTTATACTCACGCTGGAAACTTCAAGAGACAGGAAAGGATTTCTGGACTGCACAGTCTATAAAGGAAAGACTGAATCAACTTTGAAGCACAGTAAAGCATCGTTCACATCTCAGCAATCGTTCTACTCACGCTGGAAACTTCAGGAGACAGGAAAGGATTTCTGGACTGCACAGGGCACTTTGGAATTGACAAGAATCGCTTCTAGAGTGGACCGTAGATCTTTCGCGAAATCGAATTTTCTTTTTGTAATGCACCTTGCAAGGAATTGGTGATGTCAATTTTCCTGTTGGTTGATGGTGCATGTTTCATCAGTATGTTGATAGAAAATTCTTAGTAATTTTTTCACGGTTCTGTTTTGGCCTTTTCATCTGCTTTCCGCGATTCTCTCTCGCTTTGCTTATCAACCAGTAAGCATGCAGCAGGGACCGCCCCCCCAAAAAAACAACAACGTTTCAGGTCCTCAGAAGAATGTGGCTGTCTCCAGTGACGACAGCAAGCTGGCAGTCTCCAAAATATCTCCTCTCTTTTTTTCGTTGTTCTCTTCCGTGCCTCCGGCTTTCAGTCTCAGCGTAATAAAGCCAGGGCTATTTTTGGGCAGGAACGCACAGGAACGGAGTTCCGGCTGGCTCCCAAGTTGGCCACACCCAGCAGGAACTCATTAGCATAATAGGCCACACCCAACAGCAGAAACTCATTAGGATTGGCTACATTAGGGGTGTGTGGCCTAACATGCAAAGGAGTTCCTGCTACAAAAAAAGCCTCACAACAAACAAGGTAAACAGAATAACAAGCAAAAGGTGGGTGTGGCTGGATGAGCACACTTCTGGTAACATGAGGGTGTGGCCTAATGTGCTAATGAGCTGTGCTGTCAGGGGTGTGGCCTAATATGCTAATGAGTCTCTGCTGTTGGGTGTGGCCTATTATGCTAATGAGTTCCTGCTGGGCTTTTTCTACAAAAAGGGGGCTGTAAAGTCCTATTCCGCGCGTGTGGTGTCATCAAGGTACAGCCAGTTCTTCGTGTGATCCAGTAGGGTTTCCAAGGCAAGAGATGTTCAGAGGTGGTTTGCCATTGCCTGCCTCTGCGTAGCAACCCTGGACTTCCCGGGTGGTTTCCCCATCCAAACACTGACTAGAGTCAGCCCTGCTCAGCTTCTGAGATCTGATGAGATTTACAGACACAATTTCACAGTTAAAGCAGTGTTTATTAAGCAAGGGAAAGACAGGCAGAGTACTCTTGGCGAGTCCCCTTCCACCTCCCAAAGGCAGGAGAACAACGCAATGCATTCCCACACCGCCACGGAAAGGCGGGGTATAAATGCAATGAAAATAAATAATTTTTTTTTAAAAAAAATAGAATGCCAAGGCGGCAGAAGCTCCTCTGCCGACAGCTGATCACGATGACAAATCTCTTTAGAGTCCAGTGGCATCTTTAAGACCAACAAAGGTTTATTCAAGGCAGGGGTCGTTCCACAGAAAAAGAGGTGCAGGAACTCATTAGCGTAACTCATTTGCATATGCCACACCCCCTGACATCACCGGAGGTGTGTCAGAAGGCAACACCCACCGCTCAGGCTCCACTGGACTGTTTTGGATTGCTAGCTATTGGGGGGGGGAGAGAAACGTGCAGATCTGTCCTCGCAGAGGAGGGAGAGCTTGTACCTGAACAAAACTTGGTCTTAGTCCCACTGGACTGTTTTGGACCAGGGGGCCGGGGGTGGGGGCTCTGCAACTTACCTGGCTGCTTCTTGCTCTGACTGAGGGCTGCTGGGAGCAGGGGGTGGGGCTTGTTGCATGTGCCCGCCCCCTGGGCTCTTTACTGCCAGAGCTCCGCTCCTGTACACTCTTGTAGGAAATGACCCCTGGAACCAAATACTTGCTCCCACTTTGCCACCCAAGGTACATTTTTGAGGGTTGCACAAAGGTGCCAAACCTAGCTTGTTCTCTCGGGATGACTTGGTGCTGTCTCTGACTTCTTCACCAGGTTCCCTCAAGAGCTGAACGTTGGAAAGATCAGCGCCGAAGTGATGTGGAACCTTTTCGCTCAGGATATGAAATATGCAATGGAAGGTGAGTCACTGCACGGCTCGAGCAGCTGCAGCCGGGTGCAAATCCAAAATGGGGGGGGTTGTCTCTTGTGCCACCCAGTTCCCTAGCTCCCTCTCAGTGGGGGGGACTTTCTTTGGCCTTTAGGATGGGGAGGAGTCTTGCTAAGACCAGAAATAGGATTTCCGGTTCTGGGTACTGAAACAGAATGACACGCGATACTTAATTTCCAATCAAACCTAGAATTTTTTTTAAAAACCTATTTAACAACACAAAATGCATACTTTATAACTAAGACAGCATATAAAATTGTACTGTTTGGCATATTTATGGAATTTAAAAATACAGATGTCTTACGGTAGTTTTCTGTAAGGAAACTGCAAAGGTTCCCAGTACTTAAGACAGAGTTGTCAGTTAGTGCATCCTGTGCTACCTTAGCATAGATACCTTGGTTTTTGTTATCTAGCTTGGGCATGGGGGAATTTGAAGGTAGAAAGCAGATTCTGCGGTAAGCAAAAGATTCTGGGGCGGGTGGAGTTTGGGGAGGGGAGGCAGCTCAGAAGGAATGGCACGCCATAGAGTCTGCACTCTGAAGCTGACATTTTCTCCAGGGCGAACCAATCCGTCCGGTCTGCGAATCAGTCATCATCCTGGGAGAACTCCAGGCCCCATTTGGAGTTTGGCAACCATAACCAGGAAAAGTCTCTCTACAGAGCTGAGGGGGGCAGGAAAGACCTTTGGGAGCGTGGTATTCAGCAGAGCCCCATAGCTGCCCAGGGTACAGGAAACCCCTAGAAAGCTGCGGGAAACCCCGAGGAATCCTCCCCGTTCACCCTTTCCCTCTCCTCGACAGAACATGACAAGCATCGTCTGTGCAAGAGCGCCGACTATATGAATTTGCACTTTAAGGTGAAGTGGCTGTATAACGAATACGTCACCGACCTCCCTTCCTTCAAGACCCGAGTCCCCGAATATCCTGCGTAAGTCTAGGGGTGTTTCACGCTTTTTCTTCCCTGCCGTTCCTCTCTTTGTCACAGTTTTATCGCGCCCTTCCTCCCAGGAAGGGAAGAACACAGAGAGCAATCACTAGTCACACTAAACTACTTAACAGGGTTTGTTCAAGCTGTGGTGATGGGAGGTCGCATGACGTGTCTTAATGAATCCCAGTTCAGCACTTTTCACATTGGAGTCTATCTTTGAAGTTCTTTAGCAGAAGATCAGTGAATTTCAGGTCCACAACAGAGTGTCCTAGGAGATGGAAATGTTCCCCTGATTCTTAGTGTCCGATTTGTGTCTATTCTTTTGGACAGGAACTGGCATGGTTGTCCAATAGCCAGGGCTTTTGGCAGAACCCAGTACTGTCACCCCTGCCCCCACACGCTAGCACTCCACCACTCATGCTCCCAGATGCTCTCGTTGCCGGTGCCATTGGGGAAGGAGAGATAAGCAGTGCATGGGGCTGTGAGCATTGGTGATGGGAGGGCCTGCAAGTGGGCAGGCATAAGAACGTAAGAACACAAGGGACGCCAATGATGAATCAGGCCAAAAGCCCATCCAGTCCAACACTCTGGGTCACACAGTGGCCAAAAATACCAGGTGCCCTCAGGAGGTCCAGCAAGTGGGGGCAGGACACTAGAAGCAAGTGGGAGAAATGCAGAAGGGGAGGGGAAAGCAGAGTGTGAGAGGAGGGCCTGGGTTGAGAAGAGGAGAATCCTGGGAACTAAGAACATAAGAGAACATAAGAACATAAGAGAAGCCAATGCTGGATCAGGCCAACGGCCCATCCAGTCCAACACTCTGTGTCACACAGTGGCCAGAAATACCAGGTGATATCAGGAGGTCCAGCAGTGAGGCCAGGACACTAGGAGCCCCCCCACTGTTGCGGGCCCCCCCCCCAAGCACCAAGAAGACAGAGCATCATTTGCCCCAGAGTCCCTATCTATACCTTGTGGCTAATAGCCACCAATGGACCTCTGCTCCATATGCTTATCCAATCCGCTCTTGAAGCTGTCTATGCTTGTAGCCGCCACCACCTCCTGTGGCAGTGAATTCCATGTGTTCATCACTCTTTGGGTGAAGAAGGACTTCCTTTTATCTGTTCTAACCCGACTGCTCAGCAATTTCTTTGGAGGAAGAGCAAGTGGATGAGTCCCGCTTGAGACAGCTGATGATAGAGAACCAGTGTGGTATAGTGGTTAGAGTGCTGGCCTAGGGTCTGGGACACCCAGGTTCAAATTCCCACTCTTGTGACTCTGAGCAAGTCACACGTTCCCAGCCTAAGCTACCTCACATGGTTGTTCTGAGGATAAAAAAGGAGGAGAGGAGTCAGGCCTGTTCTCCTGCCTTTTGCATGGCTGCATTTTAAGAGTCATAGAATGTGAGTGATGGGCCACCTTTACTCCCCACTTATTGCGGATATTCAGTCGCTTAGCATAGCGACAGATTTCTCCACTGTGTTTTTCTTGGTTCTGTTTGGATTTTGGCGTGGTTGTCATTTGCCTTCGCGCTTCCTGCATTCATACCTATTTTCAAACTCACTCCACTGCACCTGAAGCCAATGGCTCTCATCCGTGAACCTTTCTGCTGTTCACCTCGATGGTGCCACGAGACTTCTGTTCATTTGTCTCGGGATTATGTTGGCATTCCAAAGCCAAGGTCGTTTTCTGGACTTGAGTCTTTCCTCTCTTTTTGAATTCAACCAGATGGTTTGAGCCTTTTGTCATACAGTGGCTGGATGAAAATGAGGAAGTTTCGCGAGATTTCCTGCATGGAGCACTGGAACGGGACAAAAAGGACGGGGTAGGTATGCTGCGTTGGAAAGCGGCTATGGCTGAAATGCAATAGAACACATGTTTAAAGTATGGGGAAGCCTTCAAAAGTTCAGTGGTAGAAATTAGGTAGCTGAGGAGATTGTTTTAACGTTTTCCCCATCATGCAGTACTCCCTCTGACCACCTGCGATGGTGGCGCAGCAGAGCAGCATAAATTACTGGCCGCTCCTTGGTGTGTTGCAGGCAGAGGGTCACAGGCTCGATCCTTGGCACGTCCATTTAAAGCCGCTTCAGCCTTTCCAGACCCACTTCTAACCCCCAGGCGACCACATGGCACCCACTGAGCTGTAACCAGGCAACAAATAATCATATGACAAAAATAAAGAAGAGTCAGAGTTACAGTCTCACTGGCATGGGGTGGTGCGTCTGTGTCACAAGTGTGTGTGGAGCACTGGAGGAGCACCTGTAGGGTTGCCAGACCCCCGGTTGGGGTGGGGTTTCCCCCGATTTTGAGGGCTCCAATACACCCCCAGCCAGCTGGCCGGCAGCGGAAGCCCCACCCGCAAACAGCTCCGTCCTGCTGCATCGGAGTGATGATGTCACCTAGAAGTGACATCATCACACTGGGCACATCATGCGGCAGTGCTCTAGCATTTTGACCAAAACTCTACGGTAACCATAGAGTTTTGGTCAAAACGCTAGAGCCTCTCCGTACGACGTCTCCAGCATGTCGATGTCACTTCTGGGTGACGTTGTCATGGGGCACGCATGCCAGAAGATCCAGACTTGGAGCCAGGAGCCCCCTGGTAAGACCTGGCAACCCTAACCGACTGGCAGGGTGGGGGAAATAGAAGGCAAGAGAGGGCTTCTCTGGGGCCGGAGGGGGCTCTCTGAACAGACCTGTGCCGAAAAGGAATGCTATCCACTGCCGAGTGACCTTGACCTCATTCCTGTCGCTCCTCTCGGCAGGTGTGGAAATCAGGGCAGGAGGTGTGACACCCAGGGCTATTTTTGGGCAGGAACGCACAGGAACGGAGTTCCGGCTGGCTCCCGAGTTGGCCACGCCCAGCAGGAACGCATTAGCATAACAGGCCACGCCCAACAGCAGAAACTCATTAGGATTGGCTACATTAGGGGGGTGTGGCCTAACATGCAAAGGAGTTCCTGCTACAAATGGGTTTTGACAACAAACAAGGTAAACAGAATAACAAGCAAAAGGTGGGTGTGGCTGGATAACCACACTTCTGGTAACATGGGGGTGCGGCCTAATGTGGTAATGAGCTGTGCTGTCAGGGGTGTGGCCCAATATGCTAATGAGTTCCTGCTGTTGGGTGTGGCCTATTATGCTAATGAGTTCCTGCTGGGCTTTTTCTACAAAAAGAGCCCTGCGTGACCCTTGCCATCTGGGAAGGGGCTGTGGCTTAGTGCTAGAGCCTCTGGTTGGCCTGCAGAAGGCCCCAGGTTTCATCCCTAACATCTCCAGTTGAAAGATCTGCCAGAAGGTGATGTGAAGACCAAAGCCTGAGACCCTGGAGAGCCGCTGCCAGTCTAAGTAGACAGTACTGACCTTGATGGACACGTATGTTCATGCACTTGTGCATTAGCATCAGGTCCTTCCCCAAGCAACCCCCAAAGGGCAGCTAAGGAAAGGCTCCTAATCCAGCAGTTGGGGCTGTGGCACCCGCCTGGGAGGCCCGGCGTCTTCAGCTGAAGAGCACTGAAGTCTTGGGGAACAGGTGCTGGGAGAGACCTGTCTCTGTTCGAGACTCTGGAGAGCCACCGCCGGTGGGGTAGCCAGAACAGGTGGGAGCCTCGTTTGCATGTGCGGGCCCTGCCGGCGATGGCATCGGTGGCAATGCAATGATGTCACTTCCGGTGCGACCAGAAGTGACATCATCACAGTGCCAGCAACATGATAGCATCCAGGGCTCTTTTTGTAGCAGGAAGTCCTTTGCATATTAGGCGACACACCCCTCGTGTAGCCAATCCTCCAAGAGCTTACAGTAGCCCTTGTAAGAAGAGCTCTGTAAGCTCTTGGAGGATTGGCTACATTAGGGGTGTGTCGCCTAATATGCAAAGGACTTCCTGCTACACAGGGGTCATGTCATAGAAAAAGAGGTGCAGGAGCTCATTAGCATAAGAAGAATAAGAGATTGGATTTATACCCCGCCCTTCACTACCCAAAGGTGTCTCAGAGGGGCTTACAAACTCCTTTCCCTTCCCCTCCCCACAACAGACACCCTGTGAGGTAGGTGGGGCTGAGAGAACTCTTGACAGAAACTGCTCTTTTTCAAGAGCAGCTGTGCCAGAACTATGGCTTGCCCAAGGTCATCCAGCCAGGTGCAAGTGGAGGAGTAGGGAATCAAACCCGGTTCTCCCAGATTAGAGTCCGCACACTTAACCACTACACCAAACTGGCTCACTCATTAGCATAACTTATTTGCATATGCCACACCCCCTGACATCACAAGAAGTGTGTCAGAAGGCAACACCCACCGTTCAGCCTCCACTGGACTGTTTTGGATTGCTAGCTATTGGGGGGGGGAAACATGCAGATCTGTCCTCGCAGAGGAGGGAGAGCTTGTCCCTGAATAAAACTTGGTCTTAAAGGTGCCACTGGACTGTTTTGGACTGGGGGGCCAGGGGGGGCTCTGCAACTTACCTGGCTGCTTCTTGCTCTGACTGAGGGCTTCTGGGAGCAGGGGACGGGGCTTGTTGCATGTGCCCGCCCCCTGGGCTCTTTACTGCCGGAGCTCCGCTCCTTTGCGCTCCTGCAGGAAATGACCCCTGCTGCTACATAAAGAGCCCCGATGGCATCATTTCTGGTCACAGTGGAAATGACGTCATCGAGTCAAGAAACCGCTGATCACCTCCCATTCTCCCCTCCCCCCATTTTCCTCCCACTGTTCAGCTAAGCCACTGTGGGAAATGGCTCGAGCCGGAGATCGGTTGGTTCATATTGCTTCATAAGAAACAAGCCCCCTCTTCATCAGAAGGAACATATATTTGATTTTGCTCTACTGCTTTATGTTAGTGACTGCCTGGGCGACAATCAGTCTCCCCATGTGATGCTGGGATTCTTGGATCAGCTTTTGACATCAAGGAGCAGGCCTGCTACTCCCTGCACCGCTGGGGCTCCTGGGAACGATAAGCAACCTTGAGCGGCCCCAGGAGGTCAGGCAGGGTACTGCATGACAGGGAAAGGGTTAAATAATCTCATGCACTAAATTTCCTCTGCCAGCCTTCTCCAAACTCCACTTGTGTCTCCTGACTTGCAGTTCCATCAGGGCTCCACCAGGATTGCCCACTGGTGGGGTCCTGTGAAGGCGGGGACATGGGGGCACCGTCAGGGAACAGCATTGACATCATTTCCAGGGGAAACCTGGAGGCGACATCATTCCACTCTAGGAATCCCCAGAAATTCTATGGTAAAACCATAGTATATGGGGTGATTCCCCAAATACTATCAGTGGAGTGATGTCACTTCCAGTTTTCCCCCGGAAGTGACGTAATACTGTTGTGGCAACTACGGGGTTTTTTCTCTCTCTCATCCACCGCCAGAGCAGCAGCAGCCAATGAGAGCTGGGGGCGGGAGATTTCCCTGCTCCTGATGGGTAAGTTATAGCAACATCCACTGCAAACATTGGCGGACAAAAATACTAAAGACAGAAAGTATTACAGAAATATTTTGTGTATTTTTAAGGTATACATTTTTGTCACAGGTTCACAATTTGCATAGTTTACACGTACCACATTCAAGTACAGAATTTGGTCATATGTTCATAGTTTCATAGTTTACACGCCCCATATAGTCATGGTTTCATACCATACAGTGATCAAAATATTGTCCTAAATGCCCAAACACATCTTAAAGCGCTTGGCGCTCATTAAATTGCCCGCTGTTTTAAGCAGTCCTAAATTAAGCACGATGTGCCTTCATTGGAATTGTCGGGAGAAGCTGATTTTTGAGGGGGCAGTATGTCAGCTATGCTGCCATGAAAGTTGGGGAGGTTGGTCTGTGTCTGGATAATTGCTATTGCTTTCCTTTCAGGTTAATTGCTATTGCATTCCTTTCTGTGCTTTTTCTGCTGTGCGCCGAAATGCTCATCTATACAGATGTGCAGGAGGGTGTTGTAGTGTCTGAGATTTCATTAGGTGCCGTGGGAGAGTGTTCATTCTCAGCTTCAGCTACCTAACTATCTCTGAACCTTAGCCCGCGCGCGGGAGGCCGCATAATTGGCCAGTACTGTGGGAGGGTGCATACGAATACCCTATATCGTATTATGCCCATGGGGCTGCCGCCATTCTTAACAGTGCCTATGTTACCGGATCTATAGCTTTGCAATAAAAGTATAACCGTTCCTGAATGCATGTACTTCGTTGTTGGCTGTGGGTTCTGACAGTCCTCCAACAATAATACTGTGTCTGGTGTTTTGATTTTAAGAATTCGATGATTCTCTGATCTTCACAATGCTGACATTATAGCTGTCAATTCCAAAATGCTTCAAAGCACTGACCACCAGCATTAACTTCAAGCCCCTGGCAAAACAGCTACATGATCCCTGGGGCTTTTACCCCCAATATACATTTCAGCTGCCCACCTTCCCCTTGGCTTAGCCTTACGCCAGTCAACAGTCTGTATTTTCATAGTAAATTGAGACGCATCCACCATTACCCCAATATGAGCAAAACTCAGTCCTGCGGATTTCATCCACTGGCTTGGATGCACTGATGGGTAAGTGGCGTCTCTAGGTTCCATCCTAATACTGACAACTGCCAGGCAATATTCCCTCTAAGCTGTGGAGTTTTGTAAGCAAAAATTCAACTTTGTGAGCTACTGGCATTAAAGTTGTGAGCAAGCATTTTGGCTACTGCATAAATCAGCTTGTTTTGGAGCCCTCCTTCCTAAACTAAGACAAAAATGTGTGAGTCGGAGGCTAAAAAACTGTGAGTTAGCTCACACTAACTCAGCTTAGAGGGAACACTGCTGCCAGGGAAAAGGTAAGGCACAGAGCGGCAATACCTACACCTTAAAAAGAAGCATTTTTAGAAAAAGAAAGGGCTTATTAAAAGGTAATTCTGTTGAAGAGGTAAATCTGCCCCCTGCTGGTTGGTGGCAGCAGCAGCACCTTAGTAACAAGATGCTTTGCTTTTTTAAAAAAACAACAACACCTTTCTAGTCCTCATGGCAGCAGGGACTCAGTTTCTCTTTCCCCCTTGCCTTCGTGCCTCCATGCAGTTCCAGCAAACATCGGAGCATGCCCTTTTCTCCTGTTCCGTGGTGGACGTCTTCTCCCAGCTGAACCAGAGCTTTGAGATCATCAAGAAGTTGGAGTGCCCTGATCCGCAGATCGTGGGACACTACATGCGCCGGTTTGCCAAGGTAAGGAGAGAAGGGGCACGAGGCAGTGACAAACAAAGCAGAAAGAGTCCTGGCCTGAATAGCCCAGGCAAGCCCGATCTCATCAGATTTTGGAAGCTAAGCAGGGTCAACTGTGGTCAGTACTTGGAAGGGAGACTTCCTTGGAATACCAAGTCGGGAGGACAGAGACAGGCTATTTATTCAGCCACCTCTCTGGCAGGGTATGAGTTTTCGTGAGTCCATGCTCACTTCTTAGCACCTTAAAGACTAGCGAAACGTGTGGCAGGGGATGAGTTTTCGTGAGTCCCTGCTCACTTCTTCAGATACCCTGCCACAAATTTTGTTAGTCTTTAAGGTGCTACTGGACTCTTGCTCTTTTCTGCTGCTACAGACAGACCTGTGGTTTCCTGCATCTTGCTCCTCTGATTTCCCCCTCTTTGCTTTCAGACCATTAGCAATGTCTTGCTGCAGTACGCCGAGATCATCTCAAAGGATTTTGCCTCCTACTGCGCCAAAGAGAAGGAGAAAGTGGTGATGTATCCTGCTTGGTCACTGAACTGTTGTCTTTCCCATAACAAACGTCCCTTAGCAGCCAGGATTTTCTCCAAGTGGTACTGCTGGTTAGAAGCAGGACATGTCTGGATGCCAGTTGCTGGGGGTGCCGCACAACAGCAGGAGGATTTGGCATCTATGCCCTCTTTCCTGGGGCACCTGCTCGTCCACCATGTATAACGGGATGCTGGACTACATGGACCATTAACCTGATCCGACAGAGCTCAGCTTAGGTTCTTGTGCTGTATATTAACAGAGGGTTAAAAGAAGGTGATATATAATATAAAATACCTTCAAAAATATTGTGCTATAAAAACAGAATCAGGATTTCAGGTGGCATCAGAAAGCTGTAAGCAAGAGAACGTTTGCAAAGAGCAAAACAGAAAACTATAAGCCCCCTGTACTGACTAGGGTTAGAGACCAGAGCCAGGCAAGGTCCCTCAAAAGGAGAGACGAGGGTATGTTCCCAATGCAAATACTTTCGAGGTCCATATGCCAGTACTAACCTATTGCATCCACTCTTAATGCCTGCTGATGGAATAATTGATCCTGACACCTTATGAAGTCTTTTGCTCTTCTCCTTCCCCCAGCCCTGCATCTTGATGAACAACATTCAACAGCTTCGTGTCCAGCTGGAGAAAATGTTTGACGCCATGGGAGGGAAAGAAAGAGGTTTGTCTTTTCTCTGCTTACTTAATCAACCAATCAGGTGGCTGGGCCCAGTCTCTCCACTGACAGGCACTGGGGCTCAGCCTTGCTCAGATACCAGATTTTCCAGAAGGTTCTCTTACACACACGCGCACCAACGTAGTCCATCTCAGGCCCCAGGAGAACGCTATAAGAACTGGATCAATTCCCTATTCAGAATGAACGGAGGGGCGGTGAGGGGAGCAGGTAACCACACAGGTATGTGGCTGACAGATGCTTGGTCCAACCAAAACATTTAATCAACTTTCACACACCATTAGCAGTGTTCCCGCTAAGCTGAGTCGGTGTGAGCTAGCTCACAGTTATTTTAGCCTCCGGCTCACAGGCTCACATAGGGGCTGCGGTGGCTCAAGTGGTTAAGACGCTGAACTGCAGGCTGTGGTAGGTCGGTAGTTCAGCAGTTCGAGACCCGAGTGTGCCGCATGACGGAGTGAGCTCCCGTCTCTAGTTCCAGCTCCTGCCAACCTAGCAGTTCGAAAGCAAGAAATTGCAAGTAGATCAATAGGTACCACTTCGGTGGGAAGGTAACAGTGTTCCGTGCGCCTTGGTGTTTAGTCATGCCAGCCACATGACCATGGAAACGTCTTCGGACAGCGCTGGCTCTTCGGCTTTGAAACGGAGATGAGCACCGCAACCCTAGAGTCGGATTCGACTGGCTTTCGAGCAAGGGAAGCCTTTACCTTTACCTTTTTACACAAGTTTTTGTCTCTGCTCCGGAAGGATGGTTCCAGAGCAAACTAATTTATGCAGTGGCCAAATCGCTGGCTCACCACTTTAATGCCAGTAGCTCGCAAAGTAGAATTTTGGCTCACAAGACTCCACAGATTAGCGGGAGCATTGCGCATAAGCATCATCTCTGACTGCCATTTCCACATCCTCCAATCACATTGCTGTCTCCCAGCCAACTGGGTTTTTCGCCTTAAGCTTCCAGTTCCCCCTCCCCCCCATTTATTTTTTTTAAAGCTCACTGCAAAGGATAAGGTGAGAGAAGGATTAGGTCTCTCTTCTCATCTTAAGAGGAAAAAATAAGGGTACTGTTTTGGTTCTGCAAAAGTGGAGTGCACGTGTATTGGGAACAAACATTCCTGCATTGAGCAAGGGGGTCCTGCATCGTGCAGGGGTTGGATTAGATGACCCTGCATGGGACAGAGCAGGTAGAGAAAGAATTCCTTCTCTCCCTGTCTCGCAATACAAGAACTCGTGGGCACTCCATGAAATTGCTGAGCAGTCAGGTTAGAACGGATAAAAGGCAGTACTTCTTCACCCAAAGAGTGATTAACACATGGGATTCACTGCCACAGGAGGTGGTGGCAGCTACAAGCATGGACGGCTTCAGGAGGGAACTGGATAAACATCTGGAGCAGAGGTCCACCAGTGGCTCTTAGCCACAAGGTATAGATAGGAACTCTCAGTCTGGGGCAAGGGATGCTCTGTATTCTTGGTGCTTGGGGGGGGGGGCAACAGTGGGAGGGCTTCTAGTGTCCTGGCCCCACCAGTGGACCTCCTGATGGCCCCTGGTATTTTTGGCCACTGTGTGACACAGAGTGTTGGACTGGATGGGCCATTGGCCTGATCCAACATTGGCTTCTCTTTTGTTCTTATGTCCCGTCCAACTCTATGATTCTAAGTGAGTTCCTGGGCATGAAACAGAGAGGTGAAGACCTCCCTCTTTTCCTTACTACCCAAGAAAGGCAATTTGCTCTCCCCGTAATGACAATTTTGCTTTCTGTCCCCCCCAGCTGGACACAGAGGCCAGCGACATCCTCAAAGAGCTTCAGGTGAAACTGAACAATGTCTTGGATGAGCTGAGCCGGGTGTTTGCCACCAGGTACCGCTAATGGGAAGGGTGGACTGAAGGGGGAGGTTTTTTGATCCGTCATATGTTGTTACCACCCTGAGTCTTTGAGATGGTGGGCACTGGAAACACTCTTGGGGTTAACTTGTTGGTCCATGAAAGCCTAAGAAGAGCTCTGCTACAAAAGACCAATGGGCTTATCTAGTCAGGGATCCTGTGACTTAATGGGAAGGGAGGGCTGTAGGGGAAAGGGTTTTCTTATTTGTAATATGTTGTAACCACCATGAGTCTTTGAGATGGTGGGAACTGAAAATACTCATGGGGTTAACTGGTTGGTCCATGAAAGCCTAAGCAGAGCTCTGCTACAAAAGACCAATGGGCTTATCTAGTCAGGGATCCTGTGACTTAACGGGAAGGGTGGGCTGGAGGGGAAGGGATTTTTTAATTTGTAGTATGTTGTAACCACCGTGAGTCTTTGAGATGGTGGGAACTGAAAATACTCGTGGGGTTAACATGGTTGGTCCATGAAAGCCTAAGAAGAGCTCTGCTACAAAAGACCAAGGGGCTTATCTAGTCAGGGAATGTTGTTTTCAACCCTGGCAAGGCAAAAAATATACGACTGCCTTTCCCCGTATATACCCCAGAGAGCACTACGGTCTGGGTCTCAAAATCGGTTGACCCTCCCTGGCCCGAGGGAGGCCAGGTTAGCTGCCACTAGGGCCGGGACCTTTTTTGGTGGTGGCCCCTACCTGGTGGGACGAGCTCCCAGAGGAGATCAGGGCCCTGCGGGACCTTTTACAGTTCCGCAGGGCCTGCAAGACAGAGCTCTTCCGCCAGGCATTCAGTTAGGGGCCGCCGCCGTCAGATCGCCCGACCGTTGCAGCACCTGGCCCATGATCTACCATCGAATTGTTACCATAAAGAAACTACGAACAGAAGAACATCCTAGAACATTTGGGAAATGGAAATCCATTGAAAGTGTACCATCTACGTGAATTTTAATTGCCGCCAGCACTGTATGCTTGTTGATTTGCAGTGTTTTTAATAATCCTGTTTTAAGCTGTATATACGTTGTGCTGGAAGCCGCCCTGAGCCTGCTTTGCGGGGAGGGCGGGGTACAAATTTGAAAATAAATAAATCAAAAAAGGAAGGGAGGGAGCCATCACGGAATAGAGGTCCATGACTGGCGATTAGCTCTAATAGCTGAACAGAACCTCCATATGCAGAGGCAGTTTGCCTCTTCATCTTGAGAACAAACAAACAGCGAAGAGCTGTTTCGTCCTGCCCTGCCCGGTAGACTTCCTGCAAGCTCTTCGCTGACCACTTTGGACACAGGGTGCTGGGCTCGATGGACCTTCTCGCTGTGCTCCTCTCCTGACAGAGGGTGAACCTGCCAATGGCGACTCACTACGAGTGCCTAATGGAACCTCCATACACATGAGCAGTCTACCTCTGGACACCAGAGTCAGTGGAGACAAACAATAAGGTTTCCTGTCTTAATGCCTCCCTTGCGAGTTTCCCAGAGCTGGAAACTGAATGCTCGATTAGAAAATTCCAGCCAAGATATGTTCTTGACCTCTTGAGAACCCCCCCACAAACGCACACCTGGAAAACATCTGCTGAGGCCTCTGTTGAGCGATCCCGGAGAGCCAGTTTGCGGTGCAGTGGTTAGGACCGCAGGCTCTGATCCGGGAGAACCGGGTTTGATGCCCCACGCCTCCACATGCAGCTGCTGGTGTGACCTTGGGTCAGTCACAAGTTCTCTCGGAGCTGTTCTCTCAGGAGCAGTCTCTCAGCCCCACCTACCTCACAGGGTGTCTGTTGTGGGGAGGGGAAGGAGATTGTAAGCTGCTCTGAGACTCCGAGTGAAGGGCGGGGTATAAATCCCTTCTCTTCTCTCTTCTTCTTCTCTCTCCTCCCCCCCCCACCCTCCAGTTTTCAGCCACATATCGAGGAGTGTGTGAAGCAGATGGGAGATATCCTGAGTCAGGTGAAGGGTACTGGGAACGTCCCCGCCAGCGCTTGCAGCAGTGTGGCTCAGGATGCCGACAACGTGTTGCAGCCCATCATGGATCTTCTGGACAGCAAGTGAGTGAACCCGGATGAGACCAGGTGTGGGGAATGTTATGGGTATCGCGTGGGGAAAGTTCTGTGTGTCGATCCAGGTGGTCAGCCGTCTTGGTCTGAAGCAGCGGAACAAAGTCCGAGTCCGGTGGCACCTTTAAGACCAACAAAGGTTGATTCAAGCCTTGAATAAAACTTGTGCAGGCAACCCTTCTTCGGATACATTGAAATGGAAGTCACGTATGGACTGGTAACTTCCCTTTCAAAGTATCTCACAAAGGGTGGGTGCACACAAAAGCTTATGCCTTGAATAAAACTTGGTTGGTCATAAAGGTGCCACTGGACGCGGACTTTTTTCGGTTTCTGTGCATGTTTTAAATGATTTTTTAATTAAAATGTTGGAGAGTTCTGTCCAATAAATAGGGTTGTATCCAGGGCTATTTTGGGGCAGGAACACACAGGAACGGAGTTCCGGCTGGCTCCCAAGTTGACCACGCCCAGCAGGAACGCATTAGCATAATAGGCCACACCCAACAGAAGGAACTCATTAGGATTGGCTACATTAGGGGTGTGTGGCCTAACATGCAAAGGAGTTCCTGCTACAAAAAAAGCCCTGGGTTTTGACAACAAACAAGGTAAACAGAATAAGAAGCAAAAGGTGGGTGTGGCTGGATGACCACACTTCTGGTGACATGGGGGTGCAGCCTAATATGCTAATGAGCTGTGCTCTCATGGGTGTGGCTGGATATGCTAATGAGTTTCTGTTGTTGGGTGTGGCCTATTATGCTAATGAGTTCCTGCTGGGCTTTTTCTACAAAAAAAGCCCTGGATTCCATTGCAAGAGAATCTTTAAACCTGACTGGCACATGGTCCAGCATGTGCTGCAGGAAGGCTCCATGTGTTGGAAGATGTCATTAGTGCAACAAAGTGGTAGGATACATCCCAATAACCTTCCTGGGATGCCAGGAATTTCACAGTGACCCTATTCGATAGTTGAATATACCCTGTTCGACATTCACATTGAGGATGCGGTCACACACGCAGTTTGTTGCAATATAGTGCGGTGTTACCTGAGCAGCATAAATGGGCCCCTCCAGATGAGGACATCTGCCTCCCATGGCGCAGTCATCGGCTGCCCGTGCTGTTCCGCAATGGAAGTGGAATAAACGGATTTCAGGGAAAGTCCAATTGTTCACGGTTCCCTCCAGGTTTCCCGACATCTGACCTCTCCTGCGGTGAAAGGAACCCGGAAGGGACGTTTGAGCTTGCAGATCTGCTTCCACCACTGGATGTTGTTGTTTTTAAAGTTGCTGCCCATATGCGCATATGGTCACGAGCTCATATGTGCATCCGACTGCCTGCATTTAAATAGAACCCACCTTTACAGCTCGTCCCATGGATGAAGCTCAACACTAATGTGGATGCTCCCCCATGGGACGGCCACATGGGTAACCCGCCACAGGATGTGCAGTCCAGATTAAATGCTCCACTACACTTCACCCTGGTACAATTTGAGGTGCCAACATACCGTACCAAGCCACTGGTGTGATTGCAGCCTTAGACAGTGAGCTGATCAAGGATATATTCAGACTGCACCAAGCAACTTGGACAGCTACTGAACAGGTTTGCAGCTGGCTGTAAGTGAGAAGCTGACTCACAGCCGATTGGGGGATCCACTGGAAGTCAGGTTCTGATTTCCCAGTGCTTTCCGGTATCCCAGTCTTGTTGTGCTGGAACACAGGAAAGCTTCAAGGGGAAGCAGAAGCTGACTCGCAGCTGATGGGCAATCAGCTGGGCAGAACCCCCCTTTTAATCCTGCCTGCAGTTGATAGTGAAAACTGAGATGCATTAAATGTCTTAAAGTGGACACTGCTACTGTCTTTGCCTCTCTCATTCACGTAGGCCAGTTGGATCTTGTGTGGGAAAGGTGCAGGTGATGCTCAAGCATCTGACAGGCTCACACCCTGTTCTCCGGGGGCGATCAGGCAGCCGATTAATCCAGGTGCTGTTTGGGTGTTTGCATCCTGTTTGTATCTATTCACAAGAACAGGCTGCTTGCCACTGTCAGAAGCCGACTCCCAGCTGATGGTGGATCAGCTGAGAGTCAGTTTCTGGTCTTCTGCTGGGGAATTTTTGCTCTCTACCCGACAACGTTTGGGGGAGGTGGAGGTGGATCAGAAACTGGTTCCCTTCTGGTTTGCCCCCTCCCTTCAGTTTGGTGTAGTGGTTAGGAGCGCGGACTCTAATCTGGGAGATTTCTCACTCCTTCACTTGCAGCTGCTGGTGTGATCTCGAGTCAGTCACAAGTTCTCTCAGAGCTGTTCTCTCACGAGCAGTTCTCAAGAGCCCCACCTACCTCACAGGGTGTCTGTTGTGGGGAAGAGAAGGGAAAGGAGATTGTAAGCCATTCTGAGACTCCTTTGGGTAGTGAAAGGCGGGGTATAAATCCAATCTCCTCCTCTTCTTCTTCTCTTCAGAAGAATAGCTGCACAGTGAAATTGGAGCTCTGAAGCAATCAACTTCTGGTCCCTTTATTCCGAAATGGAGAGGAGAAAGAGATCATTCGTCTTCCTTTCCCTCCAAGCTGGGAAGTGGGGAACAGAAGCAACTCTTCTGATCTCTCCACTGGAAAGGGTAGCGGGGAAAGAGATAGTTTCTCGCTTTCCTCTGGAGCCCAAGCGATCTAATCCTTTTGTGGGCAGCCCGAGCCAACAGCGCAGTGTAGGAAGAAGACAGGTGATCTGCCCCCCCCCCAGTTGAGAGTTAGGGCTGCGGAAAACAGAAGCAGTCTTCTCCTTTTCTCTACAGCCCCAGCCAACAGCTTGGAGTGGGGAGAAGAGGAAGGTAATGGAGCTGAGCTTCTAATCACACACACATCCCAGTTGTGGGCATATTTGTTGCATCTCAGCAGGTCTGGGATGCAGCAAAGTTTTTGGGATGTGAGAACATAAGAGAAGCCAATGTTGGATCAGGTAAATGGCCCATCCAGTCCAACACTCTGTCACACAGTGGCCAAAAATACCAGGTGCCATCAGGAGGTCCAGCAGTGGGGCCAGGGGAGATCAGAAGTGGGAAGATCAGAAGATCAGCTGGGAGCAATGTTCCTTCTAAGCTGTGGAGTCTTGTGAGCAAAAATTCTACTTTGTGAGCTGCCGGCATTAAAGTTGTGAGCGAGCAATTTGGCTACTGCATAAACTAGTCTGCTCTGGAGCCATCCTTCCTGAGCTAAGACAAAAATGTGTGAGCTGGGGGCTAAAGAACTGTGAGCTAGCTCACACTAACTCAGCTTAGAGGGGACACAGGCTGGGAGTCAGTTCCTGATCCACCTTCCCCTCCCCCAAACGTTGTCGGGTAGAGAGCAAAAATTCCCCAGCAGAAGACCAGAAACTGACTCTCAGCTGATCCACCATCAGCTGGGAGTCGGCTTCTGACAGTGGCAAGCAGCCTGTTCTTGTGAATAGATATGAACAGGATGCAAACACCCAAGCAGCCCATGGATTAATTGGCTGCCTGATAGCCCCCAGAGAACAGGGTGTGAACCTAACTGTCAGATGCTTGAGCATCACCTGCACCTTTCCCACACAAGATCCAGCTGGCCTACATGAAGTCGCTGGAGACAGAACGAGAGAGGCAACGGCACTAGCAGTGTCCACTTTAAGACATTTTAGTGCATCTTCATTTTCACTATCAATTGGAGGCAGGATTAAAAGGGAGGGGGGGTTCTGCCCAGCACTTCATGTGCTACCTTTTCCACCAGCCAAGGTCCTGTGTGTTTACTTGGAAGTAAGTCCCATTCAGGATGCCTTTCTCTCTCTCCCTCCAGCTTGACCCTCTTTGCCAAGATCTGTGAGAAGACAGTCTTGAAACGAGTGCTGAAGGAGCTTTGGAAACTGGTCATGAACACCATGGAGAAGACCATCGTGCTTCCCCCCCTCACTGACCAAACGGTGAGTCCTTGTCAAAGCGCTGGCCCGTGGGCCGAGCAGGGACAGGCTCTGCCTCCCCTCAGTCCCTCTCAGTCCTCTTCCCAAAGCTCTAGCGGTGTGGAAAACTTGAATTCGTAGGGGAGATAACTTTCAGGTTTTGTACCTTCTTCGAGTGCAAACTTGGTGCTGGCTGCAGAAATCACAGCGCTGAACATCAATAAGGCTGATGCCTCTAGTTTTGGAGTCCCGACCAGTTGCCTAATCTTGCTTCCAAAGCAGAACCAAGGGATTTCCTGTTGCCCCACTGTTTAATTTCCAAGTGTTGTATATGTGCCTCTATGCACATTCCTTCATATCTTCTCCCCGTTCCAACGTATCTTCTCCCCTTCCTCTCCCTCACCAATGCGCACTGGTGCATGGAAAAGACAATGCAGGGGGAAAAAACATCTTTATGTCGTCGTAGAGGAGAATTGACCAAAGCTGAAGAGTGCACGTGCACATTGGTAGAACACTTCACAGTAATGCATGGCAGGAATCTCAATGCAATCGTCATGGATGATTGTATGAACATCACTCTGCTTTATCAGTGTGCTCAAGCGCATTGCCGACATAGAGGGGGGAGGAAAGATGCAAGTGAAATGAAAGCTGCAGCACTCTGCACACGCTCGAATTTTGGAATTAATTTTAGAAACTCCTCCCAGTTAAACTGGAATTTGTGGGGAGTGGTGAAGAACAGCACAGAGAACTTTCCTGTAACAGTTGAACAGAATGGGAGGGAAATCCGTTCATTCCTGAAGTCCCAGTTTTCATTTCAATCAAGTAAGACAGCATCTTCTTTTGAACAAGGAGCTGTGTTTGAAAGTGTGTGGAAAGTGGCTGATGAAATTTCCGCAGCCAGCGAATTTGCTGAGTAAGGTCCTTCGTGTTCGGGGAAAGGGCTTTATGGCCTCCATGCAAAAATGTGCATGAAAATTTCATGCAGATATATATATTGGCACAAATTTGCTTAGTTTGCCTAAGGGATACAGGAAATAGCTTTTCTCGGAATGGAAAGAAGGTTGACTCGGTGCAAGTTTTCAGTTTAGTTCAAGAACAGCCGTCTTTCGTTATCTCCCCACATGCCAAAGTCTGCTAGCTGTGTGGATAAACCACAGGGAGCTCCGGGATAGTCCCTCACCATCACATGCATCCAGTACTAAGCGTAGGTGTGATTCCAGATGTCTCGGTACTGTCAGTCTCTCAAGCATTTATTTGGGGAAAGAGCTGTGTCTAAGGCCTTGTTCTTAGAAAACAGGAAAACAGGAAATAAACATGATTAATTTACAGACTCCCTGCCTCATGGTGCCCATGAGCTTTGGCATCTTGAAAGGGGGATTGGAGGAGAGCTATGGCTGTTCAGGGGTTATTTTGTAGAAAAAGAGCTGCAGGAGCTCATTAGCGATTAGCATAATAGGCGATTAGCATAATAGCTCATTAGCATATGCCACACCCCCTGACATCCCTGGAAGTGACATCCCCTGGAAGAAGGGGAAGCAAAAGGGGGGGAGGCATCTTCAAAAGCCTCCCCTTCCCTTCCCCAGGTGGGCTGGGGAGAAGGAAGCAAAGAGAGAAGGGGTTTAAACTTTAAACCCCTTCCCTCTGGAGTCACGCTGCAGGGGCGGCGTGATCTTTCCATTGTATTCTATGGGGCCATAGAATACGATGGAAAGATCATGCCGCAGCAGTGGCACGACTCTAGAGAGAAGGAGCTTGGGGGCGGGGAGCTTAGGGGCAGGGCTTGCCACCACTGCCATTTGTGCCCGCTCCTGAGCTGCCGGAGCAGTGCTCCGACGTGCTCCGGCCCGAAATGACCCCTGGCTGTGATTGCTAAATGAAGTCTTCATGTTCAGAGGCAGCATACCTCTGAATATCAGATATGCTTGTCAGTCTTCCGGGAACAGCCAGGTATTGGATCAGATAGATCTTTGCCATGACTGGGTACGGAAGTTCTTAGGAGATACTGCAGGCTTTTTTTCTTGGGGAACACGCTGGAACAGAGTTCCAGAACTGACAAAATTCTTTTTAAAATGTTCAAAAGTTCACAAGTTTTCAGTATACAGATTGAACACTTCATTTACCTCTTGAGAGTTCTGGCACCTCTTTTTCAAAAGAAAAAAAAAGCCCTGGAAGATAGTAAGCTATCTTCTGGGCTGTACCATTTCAGATTGTAGGTGGAGACTCCAAATTTCTCTGTATAAATAATCCTTGCACATGGAAAACTGGCAAGTCAGTGGGAAGGTTTCCAGCTTAGCTTTCTATGTCCAGAGAATTTCTTTGTATGGCAGAAAAGACGGCCATGTAGGACCCTACCAATGCTCCCTCTAGGCTGTGGAGTCTTGTGAGCAAAAATTCTACTTTGTGAGCCACTGGCATTAAAGTTGTGAGTGAGCGATTTGGCTACTGCGTAAATCAGTTTGCTCTGGAGCCATCCTTCCTGAGCTAAGACAAAAATGTGTGAACCGGAGGCTAAAAAACTGTGAGCTAGCTCACACTAGCTCAGCTTAGAGGGAACACTGGACCCTACCTGCTGCCTGAAGTGGAACAGCCCAGATGCAGGTTGTCTCTTTGAGAGAATGAGACCAGGTGACCCCACCCCCCTCTGCAGGCTGAAGGAAGATTTCTCCATAAACGTCTCAGGCAGGCCTATTATCACTCCCCTCTTGACAGGGATGTGCTGACAGTAGTATTTTGCATCTGAGCTCAAGCATGTGCACTACCTCTCTCATCTTGTGGGTACACTACGTGGGATGGGTTTTGATCTCTACAGATAATACAGCTGTGTACAGACAATCCCAGATGTGGGGTCCATAGGAAGAGAAAGAGGGCGGGAGGGCTGCGAAATACCTGGCATAAAAAAGTCTTCCCCCCCCCCGATGTGCTTCCATGCTCTCACTTTTGAAATAATAGGCTGCTCTTGCTACTTGCTTCTCTAGAATAAGTCAGCTCATAAAAATTGACACCTGGGGTCCTTATAGACCCAGTGCCATTCCTGTATAGTTGTTTGTCAACACTCTAACCAAACCTTGTTCAGGGATGTGGGGGGTGCTGGTTACATTACATATGAGTCATGCACCAACACACCTTGGATTAAAACAATCTGTTACTTAATCAGGAGCCATTTGATCCCGATGCCTGGTTCTCTACAAGTTTAAGGAGGGATAAGTATCTTGATTTTGTTAAACTGAACCTGTGATTTTACAGAAATGGGAGCAGAAGTCAGTAAACAGGGTTTTATTTGTAGTCTCAAAAAGAGCCCAACCCTTTAGCTTCCTCAAAGATTTCTACTTTGTGGTGGGATAGGGGACGGGCAATTTTTTCCTCTTTCAAAATCTCCTTTCCTGACTTACGGCTATCCCGCATTCTCATTTTCTTCGCATGTGTGTCCCTATCGTTTCATTTTTTTTACCACACGTGTTTTGCTCCTTCTAGTGGTCAGTTTGACGTTACATTGGTTTATGTCCGAAATAAAATGTCAACTGCAAGTTTTTATGCAGGACATACACCAATATAATATTGAATCCACCACTAGAGGGAGCAAAACCCTTGTGGAAAAGAAAAAAACAAAGTAATAAGGACACACTTCCTCTGCATCGACATTTCCTTTAAAAATGTTAATTGCTCTTCTGGTAAACTTTTATAGAGCTCTTCTGTTGACTTTTCTAGAGCTGTTGTGTCACAACAACCCCATTGCAAGGGGTAACAGCTTCTCAACAAGCTCTGTTGCCTTTGCAAATGAAGACAACTCCGCTAAACCTGACACGGCAGATAGCTCAAATCTGCAGTCTCACGAGGACCGAGATTTGAGCTGTGTAGCAAAAATGAAAGTGTTTCTGAATAGCTCCTTTTCTTGGGGGACGTTGGACAGTCTGTAATCCCGCATTCTACAGTTCTACCTTTCAAATTTAGGCATGTGGAGTTTCTTTCTTTTTTTAAAAAATGTTTGGAAAGATGGTGGTCCAGATTACCTGTGCAGCGAATTCCTTGTAAGGGGGGGCTTCAGGAAAATGACGCAGAACTACAAACATCCACTTGGAGATTTCTAAATGTGGCGAATTTTCGTGGAGCCTATGTACGTGTGTGTGTGTGTGTGTGTGTGTGTGTGTACGTCAAGGCCATTGTCTTTGCTTGTGCTAGGTGGAAAACTGTTTTGTGTAGAGGTGCTACCAAATCTCTCAGCCCTCCCCCAACACGAAATGCCCCGTTTCACTTTCCCTGGTGCAGAATGAACCCTGCCAGCCTACTTTTTTGCTCCACTTTCTCTATCCTCCCGCCGAATGTTTCCCTTTCAACGTTAATGCCACGTTGGAAAGTATTTGCGTAGCCAACTGTACAAGAGAAACAAGGAGTAACGAAAAAGGGAGAAAACAAAAAAGGACTCGTTACGAAAAACAACACTCCTCCCCCCCCCGAGCATCCTTAACTGTGTGGTTGTGGGTCAGGAGGGACTGTGGTGCGTGTGGGGAGGGCTGGAGTAGGGTGCAGTGCATTGAAGGTTGTGGCTCACTCACGTGACCGTTGTTTTTTCCAATTGCTCCGCTCCCCTCACCCTGGCAGATGATTGTAAGTACGGCAGCTCACCCTTGTCTGTCTTGTCTGTCTCTTTCTTCCTTCCTTCCTGTCCGTGTGCCTTGCGTACAGTTACCGACCTCCTTTCCAAAGAAAAGAACTTGAGCTGGTATTTTTGTCCTTTTCTGTTGTGGCTGCCTGCCCTCTCCACTGTGCCTTCCCCTCCTTGCTCCTGTCTCTTCCCTGCCCCGGAACCCCTTTTGCCTCTTCTTGTTCTGTGACACTCCTGCCATTGCTGAGCTGCTTCGTGCCAGCTATTATGTCTTGGTGGAAAGTTTGCTGCCCACCCCATCCGATTTCTATGCCTGGGTCGCTTTCTTGGGGCGGGGTTGGAAGGGATTCCCGTAGCCGAAAGCAGGTAGGAGCGTGCCAGTTTCATGGGGGGGTCCCCAAACTCAGAATCCAATTCCAGTTTCAATTCATTTATCTGTGAAGGGCTAGTCTTTGAGGGGTTCTCACGGGGTGGGCATTCTTTGAGACCTACGGGCTCCCCATCCCCCCATCCGTCTAGTACATTTTTATCTTTCTTCCAAGGAGCTCAAGATGGCATACATTGATCCTCCATTCCCTGCTTTGTTTTCACAATGACCCTGTGAGGCTGAGAAAGTGTGACTGGCACACAGCCACGCAATACGTGGTGGCACAGAGACTTGAACCCTGGGCTCCGAGATTCAAATGTGACACGGTCACCCCACACTGGCTCACAGCTTCAATTTCTCTGCTATGCTCCGGGTTATATTCTGGCAGCAGGGGAGTCCTGATCATGTGTAAATCATCTGTCGGCTGCGGGAGGATATAGATAGAGTCACAGAGCAGTTACGCACCCTTGCTGTTTTACTGCAAGAAAAGGGTAGCCTCTATTATATTGCCCGTTTAGGCACGGGGGACAAGAAAAGGGTAGCCTCTATTATATTCCCCGTTTAGGCACGGGGGACATAGCAGTTGACTGGTGAGAATATTACCCGTCAGGGTGTATACTGCTGAGCAAAACTGATGCTACCTATACTGAATCAGACCCCCGGGTCCGACATTCAATATTATAGCTCTCCAGGAGCCTCAACCAGATCAAGACCTTTCCCAACACTGGCGATCCTTTTAGCTGGAGGCTGAACCTGGGACCTTCTATATGCCGAGCAGATCTCCGTCCCTTCAACCTTTGCACACATGATCTCCTACTCCGTACAACAGCTCTCTAAGCTGGGGCAGCATTTTTTGACTCCCATATTGTAGGTATGGCAGGCTGAGAAGGGGCAGTTTGGCTACGAACCCCTAGTAAGCTCAGGAGAGAGGCGAGCTTCAAGCCAGGAACCATTGCCTCCTGATTCAGCGGCTTCACTACCCCAGTGTGTAGAACATGCAGGAGTACATCAACGAGTAACTCAAGAACAGTAGCTACTTCTTATTTACCGTCTGGTTTCTAGCCCTCATGGGATTGTGATAATGGGACTAATTAAGAGTGGCGCAGCTGGGGGATGAAGTCAAACAAATGAGACATCCCCTGCAGCTGTCCAAACCTGCTACTCTGGGAGGGCAAGTTTTTTGTGTTTGGACCCTAGCTTGGGTCGGGGGCTTTCTCTCCAGAATTAAAGAGATGTTTGGGGGTCAACAATTAGCACCTCACTGGCCAAATCCAGCCTGCCAAGAGGCGGTGCCGGTCCATGGAAGATGTGCCTTGCTCCACTCGTTCTGAAACAATTTATTTATTGGTTGTACCCCAACTTTCTCCACAACGGGGACCCAGTGGCTTGCAAAATTCCCTCCATTTTATCCTGACAGCAACCCTGTGAAGTAGGTTGGGCCAAGCGTGTGCGACAGCCCAAGGTCACCTGGCGAACTTCTAGGGCAGAGTGAGGATTTAAAATGTGGTCCCCCAGATCACGGTCCAACACTTTAACCGCGACACCACATTGGCTCTAGGAAGGAATGGGAAGGAGGGCGAAACGCATCCCAGCAAGAGAACGAAAAGGCGAATTCATTCCCAAATTCCATGTGCCTGTCTCTTCCAACTGGCATTCTAGTCCCACAGATTTTGGTTCATAGCTGGCGACGCGACAAGGAATAATCTGCCACCAAAGGAAGTGGTGGACGCACCAGATGCGTACCAGCACGAAAACTGTGCGAAAATTCAGAATCTCAACCAAGAGCTATATTTGTCTTCTTGATCGCACACAGATGTGCAAATCTTCAACTTTTCCAAACCCAGGCTTCACTTCTAACCCCTGGGCAGAAGCATGGCACCCTCTGTGCTGCAAGCATGTGACTTCAGGGTCACGTGACACAAAGAGGAGCAGCCAGAGTTATAACCTCGCTGATGTCAAGGCCGGGACGATGGGCATCAGGCCAGAAGAGCCAGGGACAGAGGAGACAAGCTGAGCCACAGGAGGTGTACCACAGGGAGGCTGAGGATCAGCTCCATGGGAAAATCCTCACTGCCACTGACTGATTCCATCTTGCCTTCCTGCAGCTGCTTTTCAGCATGCGCGCAGGGAGAAGCGGGAGGCATGGCACCCTTGCTCTTTACTCATGCATTGTAGCAGCAGGTCTTTCCAAAAGGCTGCTCCGTAGGGGCTCGCAGCCCAGTAGGGAGGTCTTCACAAGCCACCTGATGGTCCTGACCCATGGGGTGAGGACCACTGACCTAGAGGACTTGGTGCTGGGCATGTCGATAAGCAAAGAATCCCAGCTGAAGCATCACCCGTAGCCCTTCTGTGAACGCCGGTGTGAAGAGTTGCAGAGGTATTGTGATAAATTGTGATTCGAAAGTCTTCTTCGTGTTGCTCGATCTGCCTGTGCGTTACATTCGTTGCGGCAACACGAACCACGAGAAAAGGTGACTTCCGGCTGGCCGACCGTTTCCAGGCAGAGAAAGCTGGAGGCGATCACGGAGTCCTTGGCTACCTTTCTCCCTCTTCTTTATGCCGACTTCTCTTGCCTCTCCTTGGTTGTCCCAGCCCCTCCTTCTCTCAAATCGCAGGGGTAGTTTGCTAACAAAGGAGAGGTAGGATAATTGGCGAGGAGCAGGTCAGGCAGGGCAGCTACAAAGGCCCAAGGAGAAGAACCCAAAAGGGTTTGATCCCTGCAGAGAATACTTGACTCAGACCCAGCGGAGTAACTCAGCACAGACTGCGGGACTTTGGGAGGGGGACCCTCGAGTAGGCATTCTCACCAGGTCCCATTGCCCTGCATAAGGGGGGGGGCATTGTAGGATTGCCAACCTCCAGGTTAGAAAAAAGGTATCAAAGCAAAAAGTGGAGATTCACGGTATGGAAAAACTAACAAAAGACCAAGAAACCCGTGACTATAATGACAACGAACGTATAAAAACAACTTGTAAACTTTTTTTAAAAAAAATTTGGCACCATTTTATCCAGACCAAACTAGGAAGCAGGAAGATTACATGCAATCAGTGTTCCCTCTAAGCTGAGTTAGTGTGAGCCGGCTCACAGGTTTTTTTAGCCTCCGGCTCACACATTTTTGCCTTAGCTCAGGAAGGAGGGCTCCAGAGCAAACTAATTTACGCAGCAGCCCAATCGCTCGCTCTCAACTTTCATGCCCGTAGCTCACAAAGTAGGATTTTTGCTCACAAGACTCCACAGCTTAGAGGGAGTGTTGCATGCACTACGGATTCATTTTGTTCGGTTGCGGTACCTGTCCCTGAAGAAGAACTGCGGAAACGGGATATTTACTGGTGCCCCATCAAAACAGGATCGCCTTGTCTCCATCAGCATCGGACTTCATTGCATCACTGGGAAGGACCATTTGAAACAGGAATTTTGTTGAGGCCTGGAGGTGTTTTCCATATTGGACTGACACCGGAGACATCTTATATAATATTCTTTATTCAGATTGGAACTTTTGATAAAGGTTTACAAGTTATTTTTATCAATTCTTCATTATTATATTTGCGGGTTGATGGGCTTTTGTTAACCTGCAGGTGGGGCCTGGAGACCACCTGCTATTAGAACTGATCTCCACAGTACAGGGATCAGTTCCCCTGGAGAAAAATGGCTGCTTTGGAGGAGAGATTCCATGGCATTATATGCCACTGAGGTCCTGCCCTCTCTAGGCCCCGCCCATCAAATTGCCAAGGATTTCCCAACCCGGAGTTGGCAATCGTTGTTTGTTAACACCTGGAAATGTTGCAGTAGCATACTGACTTTCTTGGGTGCCCTGAAGGGAAGCCATCCTCACCACCCTCTGGAGCCAGCTGCGGGGTCATGGAGCTTGCGTAGCCAACCTCCCCCTCCCCCTTCTTTCCCAGTACGTGACTTCCATTTTCTCCCGTTCCACAACTGCATTGATCAATCTGTGATATTGTTTCTACAGGGGACTCTCTTGCGAAAGCATGGCAAGGGGACAGAGAAGGTAACTCCACCACTTTGGTTCTTTGACTGTCTGTCTGTAGGGACAGGGCCCGAACCAAAATCAAAAAGAGGGAAACCAAAATCGCAGTCCAGTTTCATTGTTAATCAGGGCACGGAGGAGGAGGAGGACGAAGAGGAGGCCAAGGCCTTGAACGTTGGCCTCGAGTTTGATTGTCGTGTTTTGTAGTTTCGTGTTGTTCAGATGTGTGTCCTGTTGAGTTTTGTTTTTTTTGTCTGGTTCGAGTGGTGTCCGGAGACTTGTGCCTCGTGGCGTTCGGTCTGTATGGGGGTTCAGTGCATCATATCATGGGGTGAGTGATACAGCTGGTTCACAGATGAGGGTCAGGTGACTCTGTGTCATGTGTTCTCCTCAAGAAAGGTGGGGCTTACTGGCCATTTATGATTATGAACACAGATGATTTGTAAAGAGACGTATGTAAATGAGGAGTTCCAAATAGGAATGCCAGACCTCCCCGGTGGGGGCAGGGATCCCCCGTTTTCGGGAGTCAGCTGGACGGCAGGGAGTGGGGAAATGCGGAAATTAAACATGACATGCCTCCGTGACCCAGAAGTGATGAAGGGACATCAGGGGGCGATGCTCTGGTTTTTGGGCAACACTCTATGGTAGAGGCTAATTCTACCATAGAGTTTTGCCAAAAAACCAGGGCATCACACACACCCTCCCCGAAGTCCCTGACGTGCCTTCGTCACTTCTGGATCATGCAGGCACGTCACGTTTATTTTCGGTTTTCCTCCCCACTTCTGGTAAGTTCGCCCCTCCCATTCGCCAGCAGGTCCGAGGGACTTGGCAACCCTCGTTCCAATCTGGGGAAAGAGAACAAGGCCTGCCCTTGAGGCGGGCACCCAGCTCTGGCAATCAGGTTTTCTAGTTTGCTTCAAACAACCAAGAAAGCCTGCTTTGACCAGAGATGTCAACAGGACAGAAGAACCCATGGACTATAATGTGCTCAGGCCTCAGCGCCCTCTTTAGGCCTGGGTGAGAATAGCAGTGTGATGAACATGGCTGGAAGTCGGGTTGCCAACCTCCAGGTGCAGCCTGGAGACCTCCCAGAGTACAGCAATCAATTTCTCTGGAAGATCCAGTGGCTCCAGAGTGGGGAGTCTATGGTATACCATAGTGTTTAGGAGGACCAGATGTCCTAGGATGCTATCACACCCTGCTGAGTTGCCTCTGCTCCCCAAACTCCACCTTCTCCTGGCTGGAAGCCTCTGGACAGGACAGGCTTGCTTTTGGTACCACAAGGCAAACTTTCCCAGCCAATGGAGCGGGACCTTCCACCTGCTGCCCTTGAGGATACCACCTACTGACAAGTGTATCCTTCTGTGTCCAGTTCCAAACCACCTGCTCTTTTGCAAGCATCCCCTTTGAATGCTCAGAAACGTTCAGGTGCTTGCATATGGGTTGCTCACCCAAACCGCCCACGGGCATACACAGGGGCACTCAACAATGCTCACCCATCCCCTTTCTGATAGTATTTGCCTCCCGACTAGGGCCCCTTCCCTCCAAGCCATAAACTTTACATTTTCAAAGGTGGGGACTAACGGGCTATGAGGATGGCTCTTTAAATCGAGGACTAGGCTCCAACCTGGGTTTATCTCCCCCTCTTCTCAGACTTCCCCAGCATAATTTCCTAGCAGGGAGTCAAGGAGCTGCACAGGCTGACCCCGTGAGCTCCCAGGGCAAGAGCACACAACCAACCAGATTGACGTTATTTAAAAAAATATATTGATGTAATGTATTGAAAGAATAGACCAGTCATTAAGACTGCAGCCAGCAGATTATCGAAAGACGTACAGAACGCAAAAGAACAAGTCTATCTTTCAACTACCTAACACTTCCAAAAGGTTTGTCAGTTGGTGCAAAACGTACACCCCAAAACAGGCCTCAGATCAGCGTAGAGTACAATTTTCGCCATCTGCCAAGCATAGACCCAGGCCAGTACTCATGGGGTGCGGTCAGACGGCGTGCTGGGAGCGGTTTAAATTGCTCCGGCCCTGATGCGTGTTTTTTTTAACCTGGAGAATCGCGACCACACTCGCCTCCTTGATCCGGATCACTGCGCAGCCGCATTGCTCCCCTCCGTCCACATGCGGGAGCGTGCATCGGTGTTGTTTTTCTCTCTCTCTCAGTTTGGGCATGCGCACAGGCAGCCATCTGTAGAACTAAAATTTCCGCGTGTGCGCAGAACAGCAATTTCCACTTCAACCCAACTGCTGTAACACTTCCCTTTAAACTTTAAAGGAACACTTCCCTTTAAACGTTTACCCCTGAAATGGCCCCCGCGAGATCCCGAACTCGTCTAAAGGCTAAAACTAGGCACCATTTAAACATTGTTTTTAGTAACGCGGTGGCGGACCTCCGCCTATGCGCACACCGGCAATGCTTTAAAAAAAATGGCGGGTGAAAAGCGGACGCCTCGGACAGCTTTCGAACGGGGAGGGGGTTTAAACCGGAAGTGGCTCGACACCAGAGGAGCAATCAGACATCAGAAAAGTGCAGCTGGAACCGGAGAATCAGGAAAACACCACTTGGGGACCTGGTATCGAAATACTCCGAGTTAAAGCGGTTTTGAGCCGGAAAGCGATGGCTGGGGACGGTGTGCAGATGTTGACTGTGTATCGCGCAGATAAAATCCGTTTCTGAGGCAGGCGAAAGCAGACTAAACGGCCCGTATGAACGCACCCATGGAGTCTCAGAGTGGGACCTTTGCCCCGGGGGGATATCACAGAATCGCAGAGTTGGAAGGGGCCATACAGGCCATCCAGTCGAACCCCCTGCTCAATGCAGGATCGGCCTGGAGCATCCCTGACAAGTGTTTGTCCAGACGCGGCTTAAAGACTGCCAGGGAGGGGGAGCTCACCACCTTCCTAGGCAGCTGATTCCACTGTTGCACAACTCTGACTGTCAAAAGGTTTTTCCTAAGATCCAGCCGGTACCTTCCCGCCCTTAATTTAAACCCATCCTTGCGAGTCCTGTCCTCTGCTGCCAACAGGAACAGCTCCCTGCCCTCCTCTAAGTGACATGCCTTCTTCAAATACTTAAAGAGAAAAATCATTCCCACCACCACCTCCTCTTCTCCAGACTGAACATTCCGGAATCCCTCAGCCTTTCCT
>NW_015159815.1:140150-146060 GCF_001447785.1 Gekko japonicus
GTCCCAACTCTAGGAACGCATTCTCGTGAGCAGCTAATTCCTTTTATCTTGGACTGATAAGGTGCCTGGTAGGCCGAAGCTCTGAATTAACGACACCTGCGAGAAGGAGCCAGGCACTTCATGTATTAACCCGAGGGAGGGGCAGGAATGATGCTTCGCCTAACACAGGGTTAGTGGGAATTGTCTTTTTTGGGGGGGGCCCAAACTGAACAGAGAGGCCAAGAAAATAACAATTCCCACCTGCCGTCTAGCAGATGCCAAGTTTGCACTTGCTATCGGCCAGCTGCCCCGAAGGGGGGTGCTGAATGCCCACCCACCAACCCCCAGTGTGGAGATGCGAAAAAGTATTTAGAATGCTGCTTATTATGAACTAGGCGCAAGGCCCGTTGCAGGAAGAGAGGCAGTGGGCCCTAGAGAGAGGCAGCCGGAGGGGGGCCCCCCACGCACTGGCAAAGGAGAGCGTGGAGGCTACCCAGCAGCCAGGCTCGTGCCTCCCCCCGCTGCACGCTGGAGGCGGCAGGGCAAGCCAGCCGGCCTCGTCCTTCCTCTGTCGGCATGGGTGGGGGGGCCTCTGAGCAGTTTCTCCTGGGCGGAAGGGCAGGAGAACTAACGGGGAGGGCCACAAAGGGCTGCCCGGCCCCTTCTCAGCTCGCTTGCCTCGGCGTGCAGCCGAGAAGGGGGCAGGGGTCTCTGGGCAGCCGCTCCCACTCGGCCACCTCAGAGGTCTTTCCCTGCAACGGGCGAGGGAAGCATGGCGCAGCCGCTTCCCCCCTCCCTGAGCGCAGCTGGGGCCAGCTGAGGGAAAAACAAAAAACCCCCCCGTCCCCAAAGAAGGGCGCGCAGCTTCCCCGGCCCAGGCCGCACCGGGCAAGAGAAGCGCGACGCGACCACCTCAGCACCTCTCGCCTACCGCAGCCTCATCCGTCTCTCCACTGGCCACTCGCCGCCTGCTCCAGGGCCGCGCGGGCCAAGGCGGCGAAGCTCGTCCGTCCCCCACCCAGCCAGCCAATGGCACGCCAGTTGCCCTGAGCGGCAGCTGACGGGAAAATGGCTGAGGGAGCATATTTTTTATGGCCACCCCATAGAACGGTGGCCAACCCAAAACACAATTATTAGAAGGAGAGATAATTAGCAATTGACCAGTGCGAGCACATGAGGTACTCAATTCAAGAGAAAACAGTCATTGCAAGCAGAGTAGTTTGTGACTGCAACATGGCTACTCCAAGCTGTAAGTCACTGAGCTCAGAGATGAAGACAAGAAGAAGAGGAAGAGATTGGATTTATACTCCACCCTTCACTACCCAAAGGAGTCTCAGAGCGGCTTACAAACTCCTCTCCTTTCCCCTCCCCACAACAGGCACCCGGTGAGGTAGGTGGGGCTGAGAGAGCTCTGACAGAAACTGCTCTTTTTCAAGAACATCTCTGACAGAACTACGGCTTGCCCAAGGTCATCCAGCCAGGTGCAAGTGGAGGAGTGGGGAATCAGACCTGGTTCTCCCAATTTAGAGTCCGCGCACTTAACCACTACACCAAACTGGCTCTCAGCACATTGTTAGTCTCAACACATTGTTAGTTTTAAATGTCATGAGGAGTCCTGGGACCTGTAATCTGAATTTGAATGTTTGTGGTCCTAAGAGAGTCCCTCTCTTTTAAATTATTTCATTCACCATTCCCTCACCCCAGGGAACCAGGTTCGAGAGCCAGTTTGGTGTAGTGGTTAAGTGTGCGGACTCTAATCTGGGAGTTTGATTCCCCACTCCTCCACTTGCACCTGCCAGATGACCTTGGGCAAGCCATAGTTCTGGCTCAGCAGTTATTGGAAAAGAGCAGTTTTTGTCAAGAGCTCTCTCAGCCCCACCTACCTCACAGGGTGCCTGTTGCGGGGAGGGGAAGGGGAAGGAGATTGTAACCCGCTCTGAGACTCCCTTGGGTAGTGAAGGGCAGGGAATAAATCCAATATCTTCTTCTTTTTTGGCACAATATCTTCTGGTGTCCCACAACTGGTGGACCTTTCCAAGCCTTCCCCGTACTTGGTGGGCTCCCTTCAACACTTCCCATTTGGCCTCCATGGAAGATCCTACTTCCATAGGGTTGCCAACCTCCAGGTAGGTCCTGGACGTCTTCCAGAATTACAAGTGACCCCCTCCAGTCTACATAGATTGGTTCCCCCGGAGAAAATGGCAGCTTTGGGGGGTGGACTGTATGGCATTATATCTTGCTGAGGTCCCTCCCCGGGCTCCATCCCCCAAATATCCAGGTATCTTCCCCAGACCCATTTGGAGTGGAGGGTAGGCATCCAAGGCCACTGGCTGCAGCCCCCCCTCCCCCGTGCACCACTTACCTTCCTCCTTTCCTGGGGCTAGCAAGGGGCTGATGGAGATGGGCCGCCATGGCTGACCCCAACCGAGAAGAAAAAGGAGCCTCCGGTCCACCATTCAGGAAGGCAGGCCGTTGGTCCACAGTGTTAGGGTGGAGGTAGGGAACAACAGCTAGTGCTTTGCTTTCAACCCACCTTCCCAGAACAACCGCTCCTCTTCCTCCACCATTCAGGGCAGGTGGTGAAACATCCCCGTTTCAATCTCCTGGTGTAAAGCGAAGTAATGATAATGATAATGATAATGATAATAATACCTTTCAATTTATTGATCACTCAATCCGGCAGAGCTGCTGGCTCTGAGCGATTTACAGTTACACGGTTTCACACAAGGGACTAACAATTTCATAAGGGTAAGGGAGGACAACATATAATTCTTTAAATCGCACACGTTTTGCAGCCGACGGAGATTTTTGTTCAGCTGTAGGCTTCAGACGTGTTCCGGAGGCATTCACTTTTGGCTTGGCTTGATGATGTTGGTTCTTCCTGGGCTGCTTTGAACCGTAGCAGCGCACTGCCACCGCCTGGCCAGATTGGCCCATTACCGGCTTCTTAATGCCGAAGAAGTCTTTTTTATCAGGCTTCCGAGCTTACAAGCTGGACATTTCATTCGCCGGCTAACACCTCCCCTTCGGGGGTTTAGTGTGCCCACCCTCTCTAAGGAGTGGTACCCATTTTATCTACTCGCCGAAGCTTTCAAACCGCTGGGTGGACGGCGAGCTGGGGACAAGGCTGGTAACTTACACCAGCACGGGCTAGAACTGACAGCAACTCTGTTCAGTTCAGATGTTAACCAGAGGATAAATCCTTTGTGCCACCACTCCCCAATAAGTCTTTATTATCATACTTTCCCCATTTCTTTGCGCCTTCCCTGTCTCAACGGACGCATTTTCTACCGTTGTTTTTGCTTCGGTTCGGCACAGAAGCGGCATCAAAGCGGCCTCTGAGAAACACATTGGGAATGAAAACGAACGGAACGAAAAAGTTCCTGATGACCGAAACAAAAGTTTCGGTGTTCGGATCCCACTCTCCACCCTGCCCGGGTAGGGCCCTGGAGTCTAAGTCCTTGCTGCTGCCTGGGTAAAGGAGTTGGGTGGAAGAGAGGTGGCATCTTTGGCAGTGGGCAAGCCCAGGGTAGTGAGCCATTGTCAATTGCCCATAGGTACCAGCCCTGAAGCCGACCAAATTGGGAACTGTCGTTCTGCATCAAGATGATTTTCTTTTTTTCCCCACAAAACTTTTTATTTTGGGATATAATATCACATTTAACATTTTGTTTCACTTTTCAAATACCCATATTTCCCTTCCCCCCCACCCTTACTAATGGCTTCCCGCAGTGCTCCACCCTTCATTCCTTTATACTTCATATATTTACTTCAGTAACTTAACTTCTGTTACAAGATAACATTTCTATCAATATTGTTCTAAATACAGTAAATTGTGTTTCACATCCCAGTTACCCTCTAAATAGTCTTTAAAGTCTTTCCAGTCTTCAAAAAATTCTTGATCTTCTTTGTTGCTCAGTTTTCTTGTTATTTTGTCCATTTTGGCCATAAACAACACTTTTTGTATCCAATCTGAGATCTCAGGCGTTCTCTCTTGTTTCCAACATTGTGCATATACCATTCTTGCCGTTGTTATCAGGTACCAAAACATGGGGGGGGGTTGTATGTTTAACTCTTCCATTTTCAGTCCTAGCAATAAAATCTCTGGTTCTTTTTTAAAATTACACTTAAACATTTTTTGCATTTCACAATGAATTTTTGACCAGAAATCTATCGCTTTTTCACACGTCCACCACATATGGTAAAAAGAGCCCTCATGCATCAAGATGATTTTCAATTCCTCATCTCTGCTTGTTCAACACTGACAATCCCAGGTGCAATGTCACATCTCCCTTGCTCAAAAGTGGACCTGAAAGCCTTTCATTTCCATCGTGGGCTTTCTCTTGCAGAATCCCCCCCACACACCCGTTATTTGTAACACCTGTTTCAGCATTGTTTGTGCGTGGACAGAGTCAAACATGGCATCGATGAAAATAATGAAAAATGGGCAGAACCAAAAGATGACCATTTCCAGAAACAGATTTATATATTCAGAATTGGGGGGGGGTCTTGGCAAGACTCCTAGGATTCTTAGGGTGGCAACCTTGACAAACAGGTGCGAGGCTGGGGCAAGTTCAGCATCGACGGACCCTCAAGCAAAACCATAGAGTTTTCAGCAATTCCTAGAGCTACCCCATGTCACCTCTGGGTTTTCCCCAGAAGTGGTGTAGGTTTTTATGGGGGAAGAGAAGGGGCAAGTAAGCCCATTTCCATATGCAGGGCAGACCAATTCTGCAATGACTGTCTGGGAAGGTCACCGTTCCAGGGGTGGAATCTGATGGGGGGGGGGAGATTGCCTTTTGTGTGTTGTTGCTGTTGTTGTTGTCGTGTTGGATGCTTTAACGGCATATAAACCTTCCTGTTCTTTTCACAGAGCAGGGTGAAAATCCCCAGTCACACAGAAGTAAGGAGATCGCATTTAATTCTTAGCCTGCTTGGTTCTCTCCTTTCCTTTCCCTTTGTCCGTAGAGCTCCTCTGTCCATATTGCCTGTGGTCTTCCAGTCCGTATGTCTGCCTTGTCTATTTCTCCCCCCCCCCCCTTTTCAGGCCGTGCGGCCTGGACCTGGCTGCTATCTTAAACCCTGTGCTGAATAAGTTTTTTTTTGTCTGTTGATCTCTGTTGTTGTTGTTTTTAAAAGAAAGATACCCATCTGATTCTCAGCTTGCTCGTCTGCCTGTTTGCATGCAGTGGGGTGGACTGTGATGGCGGGGGGGGGGTTGGCATCTGAACTGGAAGGAAAGGGACAGGGTGCTGGGTGAGAAGAGCAAAAAAAAAGAGGCAGGAACTAGCAGAAGAAGCATTGTCGGGCCAATAGACACCTCGATTCTTGTTTTTCGGGGTGGGGGCGTTGGGCTCAGAAGCTGGGGGTAGGAAGAGTTTCTGGCATCCAGTTGTCGGCTGCAAAGGAATTCTCTTCGACATTCCTCCCTGGATTTTGGAGTTTCTAAGTGCCCACCAGCAGATGGGTGTGCACGTGTGTTTCTCGGTGTCCTGGCCCCACTGGTGGACCTCCTGACGGCACCTGGTATTTTTGACCACTGTGTGACAGAGTGTTGGACTGGATGGGCCACTGGCCTGATCCAACATTGCCTTCTCTTATGTTCTTGTGTGTGTGTGTGTGTGTACAAATGAGCCAAAGGAGGGAAACCTGCGGCACATAATTCAGGATCTGGTGCCCAAACTAATTTTCAAAACGTACCCCCTCCCATCTGAATTAAAGATGAGTACAATATCCCCATCCTTATTGATTACCCACAGAACGGTGTGGCATCCATAGGACAAAAATGGCATGGCCGGAAGGGGCTGTACACGTTGTGCAGGGGATGCTCTAGCATTTGGGTAAAAAAAACTCTATGATCACCATAGAGTTTTTACCCAAATGCTAGAAGGACCCCCACACGATGTGCCTGGCATGATGACATCACCTCCA
>NW_015159816.1:0-32668 GCF_001447785.1 Gekko japonicus
GAGTGATTAGGCCAGCAATACGCACACCAAGGGTACATAAAATACATTTCAAACCCATGTCCTCCTGCAGCATCCGCTTGGTCCTGGAAATCCTGACCAGCTAGGTGGGCTTACCTCCAAGAAGACACTCCACTGAAACTTTCTGAGGAATGCAACCACACAAAGGCCTTCATGTGGCCGGTGGCCCTAATATTATGGCGGGCTTCCCTGACTCCTTTTGTGACATCTACTATGTGCCTAACAAAAGCCTTACTTAGGGCTTCCATCCAACACAACATTAAGATGTCCTGTCAAAGACTGCATCTCCCTTGGGCTAAAATTCCTGTTGGCACAGAAAGCCCTCAAAAGCTGCCACACACTTCTCTAGTTTGTAAAAAAAAAACCCTGCAAGCCTCAGCTATTGTATCAGTTTCTACATCTAAAATGATAAGTAGCTAGACTTTTCAATTCCAAAGGAACTCAAGTTCCTACAGGTCTCCCATCATTTACTGACCTACCCTGTGGAAATGATAAGTGATGGGCTACCCTAAAATCCTCAGAAGCTTTTTTTGCTATTTATTTTATTTTATTTTTATTTTATTTTATTGGTCTTGTATCCCACTCTCCTCACAAGCAGATGGAAGAGTTCTGTCTTACAGGCTCTGTGGAATTGTAATAGATCCCGTGGTGCCCTGATTTCATTCCACCAAGTAGGGTCCAAGGCCAGATGTCTCAGCAGTTTAGATGGTTCCTGTATGGCTAGTCAGATCCAGGCCACTGATGAGAGATCAACCGGGAGGGGGGATGTCTGCTGCCTCAGTCAAAAGCCTGGTGGAAAAGCTCTGTCTTACAGGCTCTGTGGAATTGTAATAGATCCCGCGGTGCCCTGATTTCATTCCACCAAGTAGGGTCCAAGGCCAGATGTCTCAGCAGTTTAGATGGTTCCTGTATGGCTAATCAGATCCAGGCCACTGATGAGAGATCAACTGGGAAGGGGGGCATCTGCTGCCTCAGTCAAAAGCCTGGTGGAAGAGCTCTGTCTTACAGGCTCTGTGGAATTGTAATAAATCCCACAGTGCCCTGATTTCATTCCACCTAGTAGGGTCCAGGGCCAGATGTCTCAGCAGTTTAGATGGTCCCTGTATGGCTAATCAGATCCAGGCCACTGATGAGAGATCAACCAGGAGGGGGTGGCGTCTGCTACCTCAGTCAAAAGCCTGGTGGAAGAGCTCTGTCTTAAACTCTGTGGAATTGTAATAAATCCCAAGGTGCCCTGATTTCATTCTACCAAGTAAGATCCAGGGCTGAAAAGGCTACCACACCTAACAGAAAAATCCTCAAATTCTTTAAAACTGGGGTCTGAAAAGGCCTTGTTATCCTACCCCCTTTTTCTTTCCTTAACTTGTCCTTAACTATGTGCACCAAAACTCACACTGACCTCATATAGGCATTTCAAGAGCCTTCATAAGGAATCCCAATACCAGAAGTAAATCTTTCCATCAAATAACTGACATCTATCCTACTGCAGTAGTGCTGTAACCAGAACTTAAGGGAATTAAGCTGAACTTGATGGTGGCCTTGAATAGGGCCTCCCCCAAACCTCCACCTGAGCCACACTCATGGAAAAAGTGCATTTTTTTAAAGTGCATGCAACCACTTGCTGGGCTCATCCTAATTTTGGTCTCTTTACTCTTTCTCAGTCTAACCAGCCTTATGGGGTTGTTGTGAGGATATATGGGGGGGGGGATGAGATATGCAGCACTGCACTCCTTAGAAGATGGGTTAAATAATGATGTACTAAATAAACTCATTCAGAAACAGCAAGAATATCTACTGCAATGAGACAGAACAGGAGAACACTTAAAGGGTCAATTTCTTTGTTTCCCAAATTTTAGTACTTTCTCACATTATGAGTAGCATCAAATTTTGACCATGGATACATCTGTTGAGAGTTCTAGACACTTTCTCCTTTGACATTTCTTCTTATCTTTAACCTGGCTAAGACTTTATGACTAAAGGCACATCATGGGATGACAGGCATTCCAAAATGCACTCAAAACTGTTCAGGCATAGCTGAAGAGGTCCCAGAAGACTGCTCTCAGAACCATGCCATCTGCTGTATAATGGTCTACTGTTCATAAAATAGTCAGATTTCTTTATGTGGATACACATCTTAAATCAGACAATGTCAAGTCCATTCATGCTGTTCTTGCACTAAAATACAACAAAACTTCAAAAAGTCACTGACTTGTCTCATTTTGTCTTCACTCTGCTGAGTGCTCCACTGCTTTATTTGCTGTCCTTTGGATCTCATACCAGTCATTTTTGACAAAGTCCCATGCGCTGCTCTGTAAAACGAATCCTTAATTTTATAGCCCTCACTACATTTGCAGCTTAATTACTATCATTTCACCTTCCCCATTTTTTCCTTGTGTTTGGGCTATTTTTAACATGCAATTTTCTTGAAACGTAGCTACAAATAATTGTACAATATGCTGATTAATCATAATGTAAAGACATCTTCACAAGTGCTTTTCATATTTATAATATTATCTTTCCCAGGAGATTCTCAAATATTTGATTAAGGTCACTGAAGAAAGTGAATGATATCATATGCCAGCATATTTTATCCATAGATCTGAAAGAAAAATATATTATTGAGTATATCTCATCCACATATAAACTTTAAGTAAACAAGATTCACCACCAGCCAAGGTCTGTAATTTATAAATGGGTTACACTTTTGGTTTCAGATTGAAAGAACACTTTGTCACCCAGAGGAAGTTACTAATTGCAGCTCAAGTTAGAAACACATAAACATATATTCTATACCAATATGCCTGGAGCAGTGTTCCCTCTAAGCAATGGAATCCTGTGAGCAAAAATTCTACTCTGTGAGTTACTGGCATTAAAGTTGTGAGCGAGCAATTTGGCTACTGCATAAATTAGTTAGTTCTGGAGCCATCCTTCCTGAGCTAAGACAAAAATGTGTGAGCCAGAGGCTAAAAAACTGTGAAACATGAACATCTAACAGTCATGGATATCATTTTCTGGAAGCTGTTTAGAGAAATGTGGAGAATAATCTTCCTCACTAGTTATATAAACGAAGGCATGTTTAAAACAGAGTGCAGAGCTGTCTTCTGGATGGATTTCAACTCTCAACCCATTCAATACTTTATTTTGTTGCCAGAAATGCGAAACCTTTCCCCAGCCTGGCTCACCACCATCCAAGCACACCAGTTTTAAAGCAACCTTATTTACTCAGCACCATGCTTCCTGTCAGTGGAGATGAGAGCCTTACACAAGCACATGTGACATCACAGCATTAATCATTGTTATCAAGCCATGAATCATTTTGCCTACTTCACTGACTGGAGAGCTAAATAAGAGGAAGCCCTGAGAGGATCCATCCTGAAAATAAATGAGTCAGTGAAACAAGTATATCCAATTTGTGTGTCACCCCTAAATGTAAAGAACAGGTAAGGGTAACAAAAAAGCCTAAACACAGATGCAAATCCATTGCTTTAAACTCAGAACTAAGATATCTTAATCACACGTAAAACAAAGGGACCAGGATTTTGGAACTGAGGATGGGCATGGACCACATTTTTGCACTTCGGTTCATGGTTCATGGCTAACCACGAACCGAACCACACACTTCCATGAACAAATATGCTGGTTCACAAAGTGAACCGGTTCGTATAGGTTCACGAACCATTTAAAGGTTAAACCCCTGCTTTCTGCTCTCTGTGAAAGCAGGGGTTTAAATGAGCTGTTTAAACCCCCCAGCTCTGCTCCCTGTTGCTTCTGATTCTCCCTCAAAGTTGCAGGGAGCAGATCAGGAGTGTTTAAATGACTGGGAGTTCCCAGGCATTTTAACCCTCCCAATCTGCTTCAAAGCTGCATTGTCACTTTGAAGTGGTGGGGAGCAAAACCAGAGGGTTAAATACGGGTGTGAAGTGCCTCCAAGGGGACATTTCACCCCCTCCTTTCTGCTGGCCACAGTTTTCCCTTCCTTTCTGCCTGCTGTGTAAAACCATTTACAGCAGAAAGGAGGGAGTGAAGTGGCTTCCTGGCCCGGTTTCTACAGCCAGCAGACATGAGGGGGTGAAGTTCTTCCTGGGAGGCATTTACTATTTTTTTTAATTTGTACCCTGCCCTCCCTGCCATGGCAGGCTCAGGGCAACTCACATAATAAAAGCACAATAGCAATAAATATCATATATCTAAAACCAATCCGTCAAACAATTCATTAACAATTCATTAAAACTAACTTACATTATATTAAAGTGCTAGCAGTTGAATTATATCTCAAAGATGGCCTCATACATTCTGTAACTTCACTTGATATTCAGCTCATTGGTCTTTCTCAGTTTCAGTCAGTGAGCACAGGCTATCAGTGATAGGCCAGGCACCGGTTTTGGTTGTTGTTAGTGGTAGTGGTGGTGGCAGCTCCTAATTGAAGGCCTGGTGGAAGCACTCTGTCTTGCAAGCCCTGTGGAGCTGTAAAAGGTCCCACAGGGCCCTGATATCCTCCAGGAGCACACTCCACCGAGAAAGCTCTGGCCCTGGTTGCAGCTTGCCTGGCGTCCTTGGGACATGGGAGGGCCAATCAGTTTTGTGACCCTGACCGACATGCTCTCTGGGGTATATGTAGGGAAACCCTGGCCAATAAGGGCTTTAAGGGTAAGAACCAGCACCTTAAAGTGAATCCGGTATGCTACTGGCAGCCAGTGCAATGCCTTCAGGACAGGTTGGATGTGCTCCCTCATGGGGAGACCCATCAGAAGCCTGGCCACAGCATTTTTCACTAGCTGGATTTGTGACAAGGGCAAACCCATGTAGAGAGCATTGCAGTAGTCTAATCTCAAGGTGACCATTGCATGGATCATTTTTGCTAGATCATTGCATTCGAGGAAGAGAACCAACTGCCTTATCAGCCGAAGATGGTAAAAGGCCGACTTGGCAGTGGCTGCTACCTGGGCCTCCAAGAGCACTCCCAAACTCCTAACCTCCGGCCCTGGCACCAATGGCACTCCATTGAAGGCTGGGAGTGGGATCCCTACCCCTGGTCTGCCCTGACTCAAGCACAGGACGTCCGTCTTCATTGGATTCAATTTCAGTCAGCTCAGTCTAAGCCAACCAGCCACAGCTTGTAATGCCCAGTCCAGATCTTCCGGTCCAGAGCCAAACCAGCCTCCCAACATCAGATAGAGCTGGGTGTCATCCACGTACTGGTACAACCCAGCCCATAACTCCAGGCAACCTAGGCAAGGGGGCACATGTAGATGTTAAATAGCATCAGGGATAGCACCGCCCCTTGAGGCACTCCACATTCTAGTGGGTACCTCTGGGAGAGCTGATCCCATAATGGTCGCTGACCATGGAGAAAGGAGGCAGACCATTGCAAGGGAAGCCCCTGAACTCTTATGTCAGTGAGGCGGTGGATCAGTAACTGATGGTCGACCGCATCGAACGCCGCCAACAGGTCTAACAACAACAGCACTGCTGATCTGCCCCAATCCAGATGCCTCTGAAGATCATCTGTGAGGGTGACCAGTGCTGTCTCTGTCCCATGTCCTGGGCAAAAACCAGACTGGAAGGGATCTAAAATGGAAGCTTCATCCAAAAAGCTTTGTAGCTGAATCACCACGGCCCTCTCTATTATTGTGCTCAAATATGGCAAGTTGGCCAATTCCGCCGGATCCAAGGATGGCTTCTTCAAGAGCGGATGCACCACTGCTTCCTTGAGTGCTCCAGGAAACAGTCCCTTTACCAGGGACTTGTTGATGATTTCCCTTAGGGCCCAACCAACCCCTCGCGGCCAGCTTTAATTAGCCATGATGGGCATGGGTCAAGGCAGCATGTGGTGGGGCGTACAGCCAGTAGCAATTTGTCAACTTCCTCAAGGCTGAGTGGACTGAAATGATCCATAACCTGACTTGAAGATGTGCATGGAGCCTCGAGTTCACTAATTGTATCAACTGTGATGGGAAGTTCGTGGCAGAGTGAGAAGACTTTATCTGCAAAATAGCTCGCAAAAGCCTCACAGTCAATATCCAATTTCCTAGAATTTAGTCTGCCCTGTGGCAGAACAGTTAAAGACCGAATTCTAAATAATTGGGCTGGGCGTGAGCTCACAGACATTATCATGGCTCCATAATACTCTCCCTTTGCAGCGTTGACCGCCATCTCATAGGTTCTCATAAACACCCTATAAGATGCTCTTGTAGCTTCGTCATGAGCTCACCGCCATCTCTCTAGCCATCTTAGCCCCTGCTAAGCCCATGCTTCATAAGCCGCAAGCCGCAAGCCTAGGGAGGGAGCGCAGAGGGTGCCGGGGAGCGATCTCGTCAATGGCTGCTGAGAGTCGGCTGTGCCAATCCCCTACAAGCTCATCCAACGAGTCGCCAGGGGGCATTGGATCCCACAGAGCCATCTGGAGCCATACTGGGTCCATTTGACTCTGCAGGCAAGCTAAAATATGCTTGCCGCCTAAACAGGGTCAGAGTGAGACATTTAGATGGGCCCTCAGGGCATGGTGGTCTGACCATGGTACTGCCAAGGCAGTAATCCGGTCCACTGTTACCCCAGCCACGAAGATCAGATCGAGCATGTGTCCGGCCTGGTGAGTGGGGGTCATTACAAATTGGGAGAGTCCCAGCGCTGCTATGGACAACACTAGTTCTGTTGCCTGAGTGGAGGTCATGTCCTCGGCATGGACACCGAAACCACCCAAGATAACCTAGGATGTTCCAGCACCCAGCCTGATATGGCCTCCATCAGGGACGGAAGGCTATTGGCCAGTGCGTTAGGTGGTCAGTACACCACTCCCAATTTCACTCCCAATTTGCTGCTGGCTTGAAGCCATTTAAACCCCTGTTTTCTGGTCTTCGGAAACCACCACTTACTGGCACAAATGGCATCAAAGTTCATGGAGGTTCATGGTGATTCCAGTGTTCATGAACATGGGCTCATGAACTCACCAAAGTTCATCACAAACTTTAGTTCATCCCTATTTAGAACAGAAGGAGATTGTGGTGAGAGAAGCCTCTCCACCTGATATCTTCAGCCTCTCCACCAGATATCTTCCTCAGAGTTTAGCTTGGGGGGGGGGGGAATTGAGGGACAGACTGTATTGAAGCAACCCAATGGCAGAGGAACCTAAGTGTCCTAAAATTCAGACACCATCCCCCTTACTCATCTTCCACATAATTAGGATAAATCAATGTTTCAATAAAGGAATCTGCTACTACAACACATCAAGTCTGGCTCTAGTCTACTAGCTGAATGTGTCTATCATGTACATTTTTAAAAACCTATAATAACCTAGATAGGTTAGGAAGATGAAATGCCATTTCTTAACTTCAATATGCTATCTTAGTTTATAAGCAAGGAATTCTGAAAAATTGTTTATGATGGGCTTGTAATCTTTGGGTGATCTTTGGGTGTAATCTTTCTCAGTATGATAGAAGGTTTAAACACCCATTTTCTGACTCAGAAACAAACATTTACTACAGAGGCTCAAAACAACACTTTAGGATGCTTGTTCACTAGTGTTGCCAAAGACTGAGAAATGGGCAGCTGAAACTTTCATGGTGAGGGAAATAACATCACCTGGTAAATAACATCCCATGAAGCCTCCATTAAAGGACCAAGCCTTTGATTTTTATCCAGGCAGTTCTCAGCTCTAGTCTTCACTTAGTCTATAACAATTCTCAGCACCCTAAGAAAATCACAGTTGTAAGATTTATAGGAAAGGAAGAGATGATACTTAAAGAAAATTAGAAGTTGCTTTAAATTTGTGCTGCAGATATGGAGTACATGAGGCTTGTAGCATGTGGGTTAAAGCCATCCTCCCTTTAGCTGGCCATGTAGTAAGACAGTTCTTCAATATTTGAATAAGCAGCAAGTTCCTAGAGAGATTTTCAGCACTCCGTTCCTTAAATGCTGAGTGCTGACCATTTATGATTTGACTTTGTTGTTGCCCGAGCAGTACACAGAAGGATTGACTATCAACAAGGATTGACTATCAACAAGTAACAGGGTTCACATGAAGGGTCAGCCAGCAAAACCAAAAGAAAGTATGAAGATTTAAGATTCAACCAAAGAGCAAGTATAGATTGGGTCTACTTGTTGTTGTGCAAAAAGATGCCTGAGGCCTCTGATTCCTTCTTTCCTTTAAGGAACAGGGCAGATTTGAAGAGATGAACTGACTCAGAAATTCAGGCTCAACTCATCATGTCTAAATGTCAGAATTTTCCTCAAGCACACTCATTACCTGCAAACTCATCTGTTCTTATAAGCTATTGTAGCCCAAGGTGTTAATTAGCTACACTCTGAGTGCTCTGTAACTAAGAAGCCAGTACAATACACCGTAATTCAACCTATGTTATATTTATACTGCACAGCTTCTGTAGGGATGAGGTTACAGAAGAGGAATAACTAGCTAGATGCTCTTTTTCTTGTTTTGCTTTTCAATACCCAGGGTGCAGATTATTGCGATGGAGTGGTACTGTGAGTTTTCTATGGTCCTCCAAACTGGCTCCTGGAGCTGAAAAGACAGAGCAATGAACACACCTCAGTCATGTTTTACCTGTTTTGCTGCTGCACGAAAACATACTGTTGAAGTACAAAAACAATAAATCTGACATACATGTTTACCAGCCTTTTAATGCTAGTCAGCATTTTGAGGCAAGTTCTGTGTCATGAGTATTGTGATTTTATTTGCTGATTTTGTATCTACGTTGTTGCTATTACTCAGACTAGCAGAGCAATCTTAAAAACACTTTCCTGAGAGTAAACTCCTCTGAAAAAACTGAGTAACACTCTAAGTAGAACTGTATAGGATTGCTTTCAGAAAGGCAGTTGCTGTGCTAGCATATGCCTGCTGACTGGAATGCATGAACTTTTAAAAAATTCATTAAGGAATTTACAGAACAATCCTAGACCACGATACAAGCAATCAACACAGAGAGAAATTTGATGGCTCTCGTAAGGGCATGGCATGTAAATATGACCTTTAAAAACAAAGTGTGTTCTAACATTTAAAAATTCTGATCACTGAACAAAATTAGAGACCGAGGAGAGAAATAAGGGTGCAAAATTCCTTACATTCCAGTTACTCAGGGGGGCTGAATTATTTTGCTCTCCTAAAAGACTAGATAAACAAGATCCTCACCTCTGCACCTACTAGAAACCTCTCTAAGAATGCTACACACTTATTTTAACCTTTTGATTGAAAATATACCATGCATTTTCCTGCAGCAGGAAAGTACTTATTAGTGTTTCAGGTGAAATGAAGGACTAAAGTTCCTAGAGAGAGTTTTACTACTCTGTTCCTTAACTGCTGACCATTTATGATTTGAAACATGAAAGGGTGTTGCCAATGTCAGGCTACAAACCATCACCAGTGGTAGGGATGTGCATTTGGTTCATCCAAACCGAATGCAACCCCAAAAATGGCCCATTTGGGCCCCTTTCGGGCTGCTGCAGGCCAATTCAGATTCTCTGATCTGAATCGGCTTGCCGCTGAATTGCTGCCGAAATTCGGCGGCAATTCGGCCCCATTGTATCCTATGGGCCATTGAAGTCAGTGGTGAAAACATAGGGTATATTCTGGGGGCTGGAGGGGAGGGAGTTTAAGGGAGAGGCTCCAATCTTGCAGGATAGATGCTAGAGCTTCTCCTCAAGATATCCACCAAGTTTCAAAAACATTGGACCAGGGGGTCAAATTCTACAGGCCCCCAAATAGGGGGGAGGCCAGTTTCAGCCAATTGTTGCATGCATGTGCAGCCTGCAAGGTTGGTGATGTTGCTTTGCACACCACCTTCCTTGCTTGGGAGGGGGGAGAGAGAGTCAACTCTACCCAACTCTACCCTGGCCTGACCTGCTACATCACTGGACTTCTGGTTGCACCATCAATTTACACAGGGCAGGGCCTGTATAAATGTTGTTCCTGTTGGTCTTTTGGGGTTTCTGTGTGGCCCTGTAGCATGCTTGCATTGCCGCAGTGCCACTTGTTCTGGAGTATGCCACTTGTTCTCATGGCAAACAAGCACTTCCCAAAAGAGTTCACTTTCCCTGAGAATCTCTGGGAGAGTCTGACTGCTCGGTGCTGCCTGCTTGCCTGCCTTAAGTGCCGCTGGCTGGGTTTCCCCATTGGAAACAATGGGGGTAATGGGGGTAACCTGTTTGGGTGCCCATAGAATTGAGCCCACTGGTCTAATTGCTTTGAGACATGGGGGTTTATGTGGGAAGAGGCTCCTGAAGCTACCCTGAAAATATGGAGCCTCTCCCTCAAACCCCCTCCCCCCCAGAGCCGCTAACAGCACCGTGGGAAAAGTAACTTTTTCCCACCATAGAGAACAATGGAGGGGATGGGTCAACCTGTTTGGGGGCCCGTATAATTGGACCCCCTAGTACAATGTTCCTGAAACATGGTGGGTATCTTGGGGAGAGTCTCCAGCAGCTACCATGCGAGTTTGGAACCTCTCCCTCAAATAACCTTCCCTCCAGCCTCCAGAATATAGGCAATGTTTTCATCATTGACTTCAATGGCCCATAGGGTATAATGGGGATGAAATTGACATTAGGCTGGCCTAAACTCTCCAATGGCTCCTACTGACGAAACTGACATGAGAGAGTTTTACTGCCAGCCAAAATTGATTCTGACTGATTCGGCAGAATCCGAATGGACCGAATTATTATTTTTTTTCACACCCCTAACCAGTGGTTTAGTGGGATTAAGGTTATAGGCTGGCCTTCTATGTTTACATGATTCTCAGTAAACTCAGTTTGTATATTTTTATTACATGCATTCTCCTGACCTGTTTTAAGGGCTACTGTGATTATTTGCATTGTAAACAGATTGCTACTTTTGGAGATTCTCCTCTCCCTCACACTACCAATTTGTGAAAATATTTGGGGGGAATTATTTAATGAAGTCCAGGATCTAGCTCATAGATGCATGCAAGGTTAAAACATTTAAAAGCTCCTATTTTACAAGCATATATTTTTCTCTCGTCATACTTTATGGGTCTGTGCCTTCCCTAGCTGGGAGGACTAGTTTGATGTTCAAACCGGAGAGCCACAACAAATCCTGTGGCATAAATAGACCACAGAACACATAGCTCATAGAGTTGGAAGGGGCTATACAGGCTGTCAAGTCCAACCCCCTGCTCAGTGCAGGATCTACCTAAAGCATCCCTGACAAATGTTTGCCCAGCTGCTGCTTGAAGATTGCCAGTGATGGGGAGCTCACCCTAGGCAGCCAATTCCACTCCTAAACTGTTCTTATGTAAAATAAAAATAAAAAATAAAAATCCTGCTATCCAGTTCATATCTTTCTGCCCATAATTTAAACTTATTGTTGTGAATCCTATCGTCTACTGCCTACAGGAACCACTCCCTGCCCTCCTCTGAATGACAGCCTTTGAAATACCTAAGAGCAATCATGCCCCCCCCCCTCAGCCTCTTCTTCTCCAGAATAAACATTCCCAAGCCCCTCAGCCTTTCCTCATAGGGCTTGGTCTCTAGGCCTCCCTGATCATCCTCGATGCTCTCCTCTGCACCCACTCCATTCTGTCCACATCCTTTTTGAAGTGAGGCTTCCAGAGCTGCACACAATACTCCAGGTGTGGCCTGACTAATGTGGTGTACAGTGGGACCATGGCATCTTGTGATTTGGATGTTATGCCTCTGTTGATACACCCCAAGATTGCATTAGCCTTTTTTGCTGCTGCATCACACTGACCTCATATTTGGCTTACAATCTACCCATACCTCAAGATATTTTTCTCACACACTACTGTGCCCAAGTGTGTTCCCCAAACAGTATGCATGCTTGACATTTTTGTTACTTATATGTATAACTTTGCATGTATCCTTGTTGAATTGCATTTTATTCACATTCACCTACTTTTCAGTGTGTTCAGATCTCATTGAATTTTATCTCTGTTAGGGATATATGCTTGGTAAAAACCAAGTCAAATAAATACCTGAAAAATATTTTATCAGTATTTTTCGGGTATTTATTCAACTGAATTCAGATTAGGGAATATGATTGGCTATCAAATAGCTGAGCCTGAATAAAAGCAAAGAAATGGCTTTTATTCGGGTAGCTATATCTATACCAAATTGGTGAGCTCACCCAGTAGTGGCTCATTTACAGGTGAGCTTGCTGGCAACTTCAAAGTCTTTACAAAAGCCCCACTGTGTGCCAGTGAACCCCAAAGTGGCCAGTGAGCTCACCCAGAAATGGGTGAGCTTGCCAGCTGCTCAGAGTTCACTGGCACACCGTGCAGCTTGGGGATTGATTCTCCATTATGTCCCCATAGGGTATAATGGAGCAGAATAAATTTGACAATCCCAATTATTTCCTGAATCCCAAAATCATACCAATATTGGGATTTGGGAATATTGGGGTGAAAGAGGAGTAACCAGGTATACCAGAATCTGAAAAATACTGATATTTTTTTAGCACACCCTTGATCTCTATCTTCTGGGGTGTTGGTTACTCCTCCCAATTTGATGTCACCAGCAAATCTGATGAATAGTCCCTCCACTCCCTCATCCAGATCATTTATAAAAATATTGAAAAGTGCCAGGCCCAGAACCTAGCCGTGTGGTACCTTACTGGATACCTCCCTCCAATCAGATGAAATGCTATTAACAATTACTCTTCGGGAGCAGTTCTCCAGCCAGTTCTCTATTCACCTAACTAGGATAGATCATCCACAGACTGACTCCTTTAAAATTTGTTCCAGTATGTTTCCTGGGAAAGAGGTCAGACTGACTGGTCTGTAGTTTCCTGGGTCATCCTTCCTCCTTTTTTTGAAGACTGGGATATCATTCACCCTCCTCCAGTCTTGTGGCATATCTCTTGTCCTCCTCGAGGTCTTGAAGATGATGTACAAAGGCTCTGCAAGCTCTCTAGAAAGTTCTTTGAGTGCTCTCAGGTGCATGCCATCTGGCCTGGGGGATTTGTACTCATCCAATGCAGCCAGGTATCTTTCAACAACCTTGCTGTGCATATCAACCAGCAGCCCAGACTCCATACCTTGCTTACTACCATATCTAGATAAGCCTGTTCTCTTCTTCAAGGAAAAAAAATGAGGCAAAATAGGCACTGAGCCTTTCTGCTTTCTTTCTGTCCTCTGTCAGAGTTTCGCCATTTTTATTCAACAGTGGGTTCATCGCCTTCATGCTTTCTCTGTTGTCATTCATGTTTTCTGAGAATAAATAATGAGAGTTCATCTTCTCCAAATCTAACCTGAAATATCCAGGCTACTGTGACAGAGAGTTTTCAGCTCCACCCTCCAGTTGTCACCACCAGCCCCTAGTCCCAGGGTGTGTATGCAAATTCCTATAGTTTCCAACCAATGAGAGGCCATAAATCCTCTGTGAGGAGGAGAGAAAGGTGGTCAACTCCTCAGACAGGACTTAGCCATGGCTAGGGGATAAGGGTTAACCAGGGTTAGGGCTAGGTATACATATCCTGTGCTAGACAGGTTAGTTCCTTCCAGGGAGACAGTAGGTTGGGAATACATGAGAAGATCAAGGCAGGATCTGGAGAGCAGCTAGCCTTATTTCTTGAGTACAAATCCAAAGGTGACTACATTGAAGAAGAGTAAGAATCCAGTAGCACCTTAAAGACTAACAAAATTTGTGTCAGGGTATGAACTTTCGTGAGTGTCTGCTCACTTCTTCAGATATTGACGATATCTGAAGAAGTGAGTAGTGACTCATAAAAGCTCATACCCTGCTAGGGCTGCCAAGTCTCGTTGAATCGCGGTGGGGGATTGTCATTCTTTACAGGAGCTCTGCCGCGGGGGATGGCAACAGGCTTTGCACCGCCGTCGCCAGGATGTGACGCTACGTGTCGCTCTGGCAACGGGGCTGTTTGGAGTCTCATTGCCAGAGTGACATATAGCGTCACATCCTGGCGACAGTGGTGCAACGCCAGTTGCCGTCCCCCACGGCAGAGCTCCTGTAAAGAATGACGATCCCCCGACGCGTTCAACGAGACTTGGCAGCCCTATACCCTGCCACAGATTTTGGTAGTTTTTAAGGTGCTACTGGATTCTTGCTCTTCTTCAATGATCTTTTCTACTGCTACAGTCAGACTGCTACCCATTATGATATATCTATATTGGGGACTGAATAGATGAAGTCTACCCTTCAGGTATTTCTGTTCACATGGTAAAAACAGTAATGAAGGAACCAGATATCCCAGGTGAGCCTTTCCTAGATAAAATAAATGCATCTTCCTCAGCAGGAGAAACAGCTAATCAATTTGTTTACATTTTAAATTGTTAGCCACCTTGCTAGCCCTTGTAAGGCCAGAAAAACAGGATAAATAAATAACCCTGTGGGAGGTGTATGATACAGTAACAATTAATAAGGGAGCTCATCTGTGAAAAGAGAGCCATTTTTACATCATCTCACCTATCAATCAAAATAATCCTTTTAACCCTTCAGTGGAAAAGACAATGAACGTATTTTTGATTTGTTAAAATAGGATGTTGCTCTGAGTCCAAAGAGGGAGGGGGGAGTACAAATCACCTCAGAAATCATTGCTGCCTTCCCTAGATCCACTAGGAAATGCCAGCAAGTTACCCAGCCATCTCAATAGTTAGGGATGGGCATGAACCTGAAAAATGCATCCAGGTGGGCAAATCAAAACAACTGTTGACCTCATAACCTTAGTTTGTTATTTAGTTTTGTCTTTGCATATCTTAAAACATCTTCATCATGTTACATGCTAATTTGCTTTTCAGCCTGTCTATAAGTTTGAACTGTTACCTTCCCTTCCTATGTATTGGGAAAGTGTGCGTGCACACGAAAGCTCATACCTTGAATAAACCTTTGTTGGTCTTAAAGGTGCCACTGGACTCAAAATTTGTTCTACTGCAACATGCAGTTTGTGTCAATTCATAATTCATGGCCAAACCATGAACTGAACCATGAACCGAACTGGGAGTTTCGTTTGTGAACCAAACCAGTTTGTGGCTTTGCAAACCTTGTTGAAAGGGACCACAGTCCATTTAAATGGAGTTTGCAGAAAGCCTCCCAAAAAAGCAGCTGAGTGATAGGAAGTAGCCTGCATCTCATCACTCAGCTGTTTCAGGCTGTCTTGGGGTGTGTTCAGATGCGCAGCTAATCCTACCATTATGCTGGCTCAAATTTGATCCCGATCTTTTTAATCCGTCCTCGAACGACCAGACATTCCCCGGGGGAATCGCTTTACCGTGCGCTGCTTCCGCTGTGGATTGTCTAGATGGTGTCCACTGAAGGAGACATGCGCAGTGGGGTTTTTTTTAAACTTTTGGCAGATGCACATAGGCGTGATGGCACATTTTTTTTAGATCCGCATGTGTGTGGAATCAAACGTTCAAAGCACCGTGTGAGGGATGCGTAGCTGTAATTCTGACCAACAGGACAGCCCAAGCAGGACCAAGTTCTTTTGTTTTCTGTTCTGACCCATGTTTGCAGGGCTGGACTAAACGAGTCCCAGCCATCCCACTTGCCATTGAGATCATGCTCACTGGAGGGACTATTTTGCATGTCAAAAGACCCATCCTCCCTCCAACTCCCATCCCATTAAGCAATCATCCTTAAACTCACGGGTCATTCTAAATTGAAGTGTTTGTGGCACTGGATCAGGGTTCTGCAGCCTCGTTTTTAAATGTGTTTAAGCGCATATTGAGTAGTGATTTTTTAAAAATCACGCCCGCTCAGGATGGTCTGATGTCAGACCACCCCGATGGGAGGATTGCACACTGGTGGAATGATCAGACAGGTGAAAGTCCACAGTTGTCCCATCGGGACCCGAAAACTGCAGATTTAAAGTGGTATCTCTTAAGTACAGCTCCAAAGCACAGCAAAATGGGATGCCCATGGAACAGGGACGTTTCCCAGATGTTTGTGTCTGAACATTACCTATAAATCCACTAGGCACTCGTGCCTGGCACGGATCTAAAGAGCCGTCTGAATGGACCCTTGTTTAAACGGACTACACAAGACAGCCCAAAAAACAGCTAGGTGGCGGGGAGATGCTCAGAGACCTGAGGGCTCAGAGATTTGAGGTTAGCATACAACCATTGTTGTAAGGAACCTACTAAATCTGTTGAAAAAGATAACAAATCTAGGGGAAGAATTATGGATCATCCTGGCCATGATGTTTAGGGACCTGTTATCCCTGATCTAGGAGCTGCGGTGGCTCAAGTGGTTAAGACGCTGAACTGCAGGCTGTGGAAGGTCAGTAGTTCAGCAGTTCAAGACCCGGGTGCCGCATGATGGAGTGAGCTCCCATCTCTAGTTCCAGCTCCTGCCAACCTAGCAGTTCGAAAGCAAGAAATTGCAAGTAGATAAATAGGTACCACTTCGGTGGGAAGGTAACAGCGCTCCGTGCGCCTTGGTGTTTAGTCGTGCCAGCCACATGACCACGGAAATGTCTTCGGATAGCGCTGGCTCTTCGGCTTTGAAACGGAGATGAGCACCACAACCCTAGAGTCGGATTCGACTGGCTCTCGAGCAAGGGAACCTTTACCTTTTACTTATCCTTGATCTATTTATTACAAGTGAATGAGAAGCCATTTACATTTGATTTCTGTTGATTCACCCTTGAGGGGCTCAGCAAAAAGATGAACCTAATGCTATATCACAATACTATTCGTAGTTATCTGTAATACACTTTTAAAAAAATGGAATAACCAGATACCATAGTGTATTTCCTGGATGCCGTTTTAAACTAGTTAAAAGGGGCCAAATTGCCCAACAAGGGACAGCCTCTTCCAATTACTTATCAATTTTAATGCATTAAGTGAATTCTTTTAATGCTGTTCTCTGAACTGTGAAACTGATATCTGTTCCCTGTGACCCAAATTTGTTCTCTTTTAAATCCATTAAATTAAAGTGCGATACAAAGATTAATTAATCATGCATACTCAGCAGCAGAAAATCAGGCACCTAAGCAGGGTATTGATCTGAAAGGTGGTTGTTTGTTTGAAATCATAATGGAATTTGCAACAGGTTTGTTTTTTTGCACAATAGTTATATAATTAACAGCAATAAATTGTATAGTTCATTAAGCCACAGAGCAACATTTCACAGAACTGATCAGTAGCTCTTGCATGATAGAAAGAATGCATACTCTTTGATGACAGCAGCATTTTATGGCAGGTCTGGGTATATTGCTCATAAACAGTCATGACTGCTATAGTAAAGTTATTTTAAAGGTGATGGCTCTGGGTCTAAATATGCCTGCTACTTACCCCCAGTAGGTCTTTTTGTTCTGTTTTGTTTCATTTTTTCATGAAAAAAAGCCACTTGGAGAGTGGAGAAATGGCAGATGGAGAGATAGCTTAATCCATTCACTGTCTACCATTTGTGTATTCAAAATCTCGCAAACTATCTCTCTTCCCTCTGCTTCTAGAGTTCCAAATACATGTTAGTGAAGCCAGCAGTTTGGGGAGTACAGTTTCCAAGTTCCAAGTGGGGCATTGAGATCTCCTGGAATTACAAGTGATCTCCAGACTACAGATATAAGTTCCCCTGGAGAAAATGGCTGTTTTGGAGAGTCAATTTGATGGCATTATACCCTGCTGAGATCCCTCCCTTCCACAAATTCCACCCTTCCCAGGTTCCACCCCCAAATGTTCAGGAATTTCCTGACTCTGAGTTGGCACACCTATTAGGGAGGTTGCTTAGAAGTGGAGAAGCAATGGGAACTATAAGAGTAAAACACATACACACTTCTTTTATCCATGCAATATCACCCCTCCTGGCTGGGCTATCAGTATCTGGTTGATTCTGAGCCATTTAAATCAAAAAGCTGAGTGATGGGGAGCTCCCAGCTGCTCAGCTGTTTTCATGAAGAGCAGAAAGCAGTTCTGCTGTTCACGAACCATCATGAACCACCACAAATTGCATCAGTATTTGTAGTAGTTTGTCCTGCTTCTTCAGTTCACAAACTCCAGTTCACAAACACTGAACAGTCCAAAATTCAAGACAAACTTTGGTTTGTAAGCTGATTCATGCCCATCCCTAATGTTGGCCACTTTGGGTCGCCATGGGGAGAATGGTGGGATATAAATGGAGACAATGAATGAATGAATGATAATTGAATTAGCCCTGGGACATTACCAAGGAAACATTAAACAAAAGATAGAACTTTATCATTAAATACCTGAGGCAAGCTATGAATAATTTATAGGGAAGAATGCCTGAAATATTCCCACAAATGGGATAATGTATGGACCTTTTGTATAACAACTGTGGTACATACATTGGTTACTTGGCTACAGAACCATCCCTGTAAAGGAATATATCAGCTGCATTTTGTTAAGAGATCATAATATGGAAGAAGCTGTAAGGTATGGATTCCAGGATGATGCCCATACTGCTCTTCATTCATAATAAGTTTATTGAAGGTAGCTGGGCTATGAGGATTGGGGAACATTAATGCTTGGTGGTACTGCCTAAAGCTGGCCAAGAAGTATGGATTAGTGCTTCTTTCAGACCATAGTACATTGATTGAGATTGCCACTAAATGTTAAATTTCTGGCCAGTGTATTAAATTTTATTTGTGAATTTATGATATGACAGATTTCAATCTTCATTTTTTCTTATAACGTTATTCCATCTCATTTTATATTTCTTTTAATTTTAAGCCTCCTTCCTTCCTTCCTTCCTTCCTTCCTTTCCTTTCCTTTCCTTTCCTTTCCTTTCCTTTCCTTTCCTTTCATCCATCCATACTTCATCATTGATTGTTGTGTATTCCACAGGTTTTTGAGATTTCTCAGTCAGCAGATATCAATCTGAAGGCATTTGGATCGGGGCAAATCGGCAGTATTGTTGCTGTTAGACCTGTCAACTGTGTTCGACACAGTTGACCATCAGTACTGATCCACCACCTCACCGCCACTGGAATCCAGGGACTAGCCTTGCAGTGGCTTCCTTCCTTTTTCCAAGGTCAGCGACAAAGAGTGGTGCTGGGGAATCAGCTGGCACAAAGTCACCCACTGGAATGTGGAATGCCCCAAGGGGCAGTGTTGTCCCTGATGCTTTTTAACATCTATATGTGCCCTCTTGCCCAGATTGCCTGGAGACACAGACTGGGTTGTCACCAGTATGCAGATGACACCCAGCTCTATCTGCTGTTGGACGGCCAGTTCGACTCTAAACTGGAAGATCTAGACCGGGTGTTACAAGCTGTGGCTGGTTGGCTCAGGCTGAGCTGACTGAAATGGAATCCAATGAAGATAGAGGTCCTGTGCTTGAGCCACAGCAGTCCAGGGGTAGGGATCCCGCTCCTGACCTTCAATGGGGCACCATTGGTGCCAGTGCCAGAGTTTAGGAGTTTGGGGGTGCTCCTAGATGCCTCCTTAACAATGGAGGCCCAGGTAGCAGCCACTGCCAAGTTGGCCTTTTACCATCTTCAGCTGATTAGGCAGTTGGCTCCCTTCCTTGAACGTGGTCACTTGGCAACAGTGATCCATGTGATGGTCACCTCAAGACTGGATTACTGTAATGCCCTCTACATGGGGCTGCCCTGTCACAATTTCAGAAGCTTCAGCTGGGGGGAAATGCCGCAACCAGGCTGTTGATGAGACTCCCAATTTGGGAGCACATCCAGCCTATCCTGAAGGCACTGCACTGGCTGCCTATAGCATACTGGATTCGCTTCAAGGTGCTGGTTCTTACCTTTAAAGCCCTTTATGGCCAGGGACTGACATACCTGAGGAGATCAGGGCCCTGCGGGACCTTCTACAGTTCTGCAGGGCCTGCAAAACGGAGCTCTTCTGCCAGGCTTTTGGAGCTGCCACCACCACCACTACCATCACAACTACTGTTGCCATTATTCATAACAACTGACAATTTATGGTGGAAGCCCTGATCCACTGGCCCCTGTGACTACTGCCTGACCTAGCCCCCTTAACTGAAGCAGACCAATAGAACTAAAGTCAAAACTATGGAATTGCTAGCACTTTAATATTATGTTTGATTTTAACGGTGTTTTTATATTATTGTATTATTATCTATTAGAAATTGTATTAAGTAACAAATTGTGTCTTATGTATTATTAGAACTTTTATTCTGTTTGTAAGCTGCCCTGAGCAAGCCTAGGCTGGGAGAGCGGGATAAAAATCAATCAATCAATCAATCAAATAATATTAGTACTAAATTTTTCTTTCTTAAAGATACCCAACATTGTACTGGTCAAAGACTGTAATAATAGACTGACTGACTGACCCAAAGTGGCTTACAGCAAAATAAATAAATAAATAAATCAACAAACCAACCAACCAACAAACCAACCAATCAAAGTAGGATTCCATTACTGGCTCATCCAACTATGACTTCTTTGGTCATGTCCAAACTTTATACCTATGTGAAGAAATGCCTTTTTGTTTAGGAGGTCTGAGAGGAGCAAAAGCCTCCACTTTGTGTTTTAACAGCCCCCCCCCCCCGGGGCAGAGAACAGGCTGGGAAGAAGGAGGTTCATCAGTGGCTTTCCAGGCTCAGCTCACCTTCATACAAATGCTAATGGATCTAGCTAGAGACAATGAGATGGCCAAGCTCCCCCCCTTTCAACCAGGGAACAGAGTTTTGGGGAAATAGATTGCTAGAATGCCTTCAGGAAAGAGAACTGGCAAAAGCAAAAGGGCAGCAAAGGTGTTACAGCAGTCAAAGATTTTCCTCCCATTATTCCTTTCTACAGCTCAAAACTTTGGAGTTGTTTTCTTGAAGCCATATCAACTCCAGTGGGATACATTAGGAATCTAACTTCAGAGCTACACAAATAATTATCCCAGGGGTACCAATAAATAGTTATTTCCCTATAAACATATTTTTATAAGTATGAGATTTCATACAGTTTCATACAGGGAAACTGGCCTGTCACAACTCTAAAGGGTCAATATCTGACCTTTATCAGTCTGCCATGACTTGAAGGGATCAATATTTTCATTTTGTGTTACATGAAAATAAAGCCTAAAGCTTTGTGCAGGAGACATGTTGTCTAGCCTGATTATTTGTTTGCTTTCTTGAAGGACATTTTGATATTAATTATTAAGCACATACTCAAATATTTACAAGAATGGTTGTTTTAAAAAACAGAAAGGAAAAGAACAGAGCAGTCCTTTTGGCTTATGACAGGACTGATTTATAGTGTTGCCACTATGTCATTTTTTATAGAAACCCTACAGTGCTGCATACTAAAATGACACGTCAGTGCTTTAAACTAACCCAAGATTCTATATTACAGGAAAGCAGAATTCAATTTTAATGTATTAATTATGAAGCTAGATAAATGTGCAGATGAAAGCCCACTTGCCCTTACAATGATGCCACCTAAGCCCTCTGATGTATTAATAAGATCCTCAAAAAAAGGCCTTCTCTTTACTGTGGGATTTGCTCCTGATTTTTACCTTTCCAATGAATTTTACTAACTAGGCACCAATGAAAGGCTAAATGAAGTCAGAGCTCATCAGCAGTTAAAATAAGAAGGCACTTCCCGCATAACACATGTGATGCTATATGTCTGTTGAATTATTAACTGTTAAATTTGATTCATAGGTTAGACAAGTGTAGTTTGTCAGTGATCAAAATATCAGAAGAGCTAGTTTAAGATAAAAATTGTTAACAAACAAACAATACCTCACCGTACAATGTATCCATACCAAACTTATATAGTCCACAAAAGGCTTCTCTTTGCATAAATATGAGGTGGAACAGCCCCCTCTGACCTGCAGGCCCTGTTCTTCCTTGCCCGCTGAGGCGTCTGGGTACCAGTGGCCCTTTGAGGTCTCCATCTGGCACTTGCCACGTACTTGGCTTTCCCAACACTCAGTGGAGTTTTTCCTCTCCCTTTGTACAATTCCTCTGTAGGAATTGCCTGCTGAGATGACCAGGGTTCCTAGCTTCCTTTCCCTGTGTTGCTGTGTCTCTCACTCCCCAGCGTCTGGTTACCATGAAGACAGCTTAATGCACTTGAGTTCCACTGGGGGAGCAGCCACTTGCCAAACGGCTGCCCCTCCCCATCTTCCTGGTGCTCTTTTAAAAATAGCATATCTGTAACAGTGGAGGTCTATATGGTGCAGAGAACCACTACAGCATTAAAAATTCTAAAGCATTTATTGAAAGAAAAATGACCACATGCATACGCTAAGCAATAAGCAAGGGAGCCACAAGAAAAGTGTAACACACATTTTCTATGTTCCTTCCTTTGTATATGCCCTAGTGGATGTTAACCTAAGGCAAACTCTTTAGTTTAAAATGTTACAATGATTCTAAATAGTTCCCATTACCTTGGCACCTCTGCTCAAGCTTGCAGTCCTACACATAGCAATGGCCACTTTCAGCAGACCTAAGTGAGAGCTCTGTCTACCTTGATGGAATCAGCCCAAAACAGAGTCTCCTCCTCCTGCCCAGGAATGTTAACATCAGTTTCTCCACCTACCGGGATGGCAGGTTAGGTTAGGGCAAAGAAGCTTTTCCTAGAGTTTTCTCTGAAGTTTTTCTAGCACCTTAAGACTTCCAAATCTCCATTGTCTGTGGGGTGTCAACTTTCTAGCTGGAGGGGTGTGTGTATGTGGTGGGGATACTTGACCATCTCACTGTATCCAGTCAGGCCTACTATTTGCATTTCTAAAGCCTTAGTGGGTGAAGCTGGCAAGCAACTGACTTCTCCCTCCATTGTCTGTTCTCTGCCAAAGGAGAGAAAAAAACTTTTAAAAATTCGAAGCTGAAAGTTTTGTTCAGTCCAACCCTCTAAATAAAAATGCACTTCTCTACATTATGCCAAGGAATGTCTGATAGCGGCGCAAGCTCAGCTGAACAGCTGGTGCAGGAAGGTTGTGTTCATCAGAGAACACACAGGCATGACTCAGAAATTGCAGTTTGATGCTTTCAGAATAAGGCAGGAATGATCTCTGAGCTCAGTTGCAGAATCCTTCCTTCCTCTTCTTTTGTCCTGCTATGGTGCTTTGGGTACTTTCTTAGAGGGCATCACATTTGACAAGGCTCAGTTGGGGTTATCTGACTGAGCAAAAGTCTAGGATCTATGCTAAACAAAGCCCTATTGCTAGAGAAGTAGATTAATTCCTTTGCTAAGGCTGTGGTCACACACCCTAAATAATCCTCTTTCCATCCACTTTGAGTACACTTTCCAACTGGATTTTGCCAGTTCACACAGTAAAATCTAGTTGAAAAATGCACTGAAACTGGATCGGAAGTGCATTATTTAGGGTGTGTGACCATATCCCAAGAGTGCCTTTTTACCATCTCTTTTTGGCACAGAAGCTGACCCTTCTTGTGAGCTCAGCTGATTTTGGCCACAGTGAACAATACCACAGTAACTGGAGGATGGACTGTTGAGGATAGGCCCCATGTGCATGGAACTGACCCTGATGCAAAATATGGCCGTTTGTTCACTAACTGGAGCAATCTACACTTCACAGATTGGTGATAGTGATAAGTGCTGTCAAATTCCAACCAAGAGACTAACAGAGGTGGTTTGCCATTGCCTGCCTTGCATAGCGACCCTGGACTTTCTTGGTGGTCTCCCATACACATACTAATCAGGGCCAACCTTGCTTAGCTTCCAAGATCTGACAAAATTGGGCCCATCTGGGCCAGCCAGTTTCGGACTTCACAGATTACATCTATTTTAAAGGCATTTTACTGGTTATCTACTGTTTCCAAGTTCACTTTAAGGTGCCTACTATTACATATCAATCATTCCATGCACTGGGAGCCATATATTTGTAGGGCCAATACACTCTGGTGAGCATTTGCAGTCAGCCAGTCAAAGTCTTTTGAAGGTTCCTTCTAGCAGGAACAATGTATGCTTGGTAATAAGATTTTTCTGTCATGGTCCCTATGTGGTACAATGGCCTTCCAGAGGATGTTGGGAACAGGAAGACTGCTGCCTTCCTTATTTTCTGATTTCTAGTTCCATCCTTTTTTAGACAGTGTTACTGATATTGGTGGATTTTTTTGTAACTAACATTGTACTTTGTGTGTGTGTGTGTGTTGTGTGGTGTGGCCAAGTCACTTCCAATTTATAGTGACGCTATGAATTAATGACCTACCAAACAACCTATCATTAACAGCCTTGCTCAGGTCTTGCAAACTGAAGGCCATGGCTTCCTTGATTAAGTCATGTTGGCTCATCCTCTTACCCCACTGCTTTAAACTTTTCCTAGCATGAGTATCTTTTCCAGTGACTCTTGTCTTCTCATAATGTGGCCAGTCTCAGTTTAGTCATTTCACGTCTAGGGAGAATTCAGGCTCGATTTGCTCTACAATCAACTTATTTGTCTTTTTGGCAGTCCATGGTATCTATAAAACTCTCTTCCAACTCTCCTCCAACACCACATTTCAAAGAAATCAACAATCTTTCTATCAACTTTCTTCACTGTCCAGCTTTCAAACTGATACATAATAATGGGGAATATTATGGTATGAATTATCTTGAGCTTGGTCACCAGTGACACATCCTTACAGTTAAGAATCTTTTCTAGCTCCTACATGGCTGCCCTTCCCAGTCTCCGTCTCCTGATTTCTTCCTTGCAGTCTCCCTTTTGATTGATGATGGAGTCAAGGAATAGAAAGTCTTGCTCCATATATGGTAACCGTCTTTGTTTTAAGATTTTGAGCACCACTTTACTCACATGATAAATTAATGCTATGGTCCAATAGTTGTTGCAGTGTTTAACATCTTTTTTGGAATGGAATGTCGGTTGAGCATTTCCAGTCTGTGGGCCATATTTTTGTTTTCCATAATTTTTGGCATATTCTTGCTAAGATTTTGATGGACTCCATTTCTGTTGATTGGAATAGATCTATCGATATCTCATCCGCTCCTGGTGATTTGATTTGCTCCTGGTGATTTGATTCCCCCAATCGCTTTGAGTGCAGCTTTCATTTCACTTTCAAAAACTGCAGACTCTTCTACAGAAGATTCTTCTTGGAAGGAATCTGACATCTTTTCATCTCTTCTGTATAGTTCTTCATTGTATTGTTCCCATCTTTTCTTCATTTTTTCCTGTTCAGTTGATGTATTTCCATGTGGACTTTTCAGCATGCCTAATAGTGCTTTAATTTTCCCTTTGATTTCTTGGCTCTTGTGGAACATGTCTCTTATTCTTCCTTTTTTGTTGTTCTCTTTTATTTCTTTACACTGGTTGTTCTCTTTTATTTCTTTACACTGGTTATTATAATAGTTCTCATTGTCTTTGTGTGCAAGTCTCTGCAATGCTGAATTTAGACCAATTCTATTTCTGTCATCTTTTATTTTTGTTTCTCGTCTATCTTTAGTAATTGTAAGAATTTCATTGGTCATCCATCAAGGCTTTTCATTTCTCTAGGCTACAGGAATAGTCTTTGCATATCCTTCCTTAATAATATGCCTGGTTTCAACCCATAGTTTTTCCAGTTCACATTCAATTGAAATTTAGCAATGCAAATCTGTTCTTTATATGGGCTTTAAATTCTTTAGGAATGTTATTTAGATTTATTTTTTTTTTGCACTATGAATGTTTTGTACTTTACCATGAATCCTGTTCTCAAACACACACACACAATGTTAACAATGGCCCCGGTCACACGGGCAGGAAACTGCAGAGGAGAAGCGTGGCTGTTTGCCCTGGGGCAAACTACTGCGCAGTTACATGATCAAACCTCCTGTGGAGGTCCTGTGCAGGTACCGTGGAGGTTCCATGGCAAGGGAGAGGTACCGATCACAGGACAAGCCAGCGCACAACGAAGAAGCGCGCGCCACGGCAAACTGTTTTCTATTTTTGTGTACATGACAAATGTGCATGCTCCGTTGGGTGCGCATGCGCATCCACAGAGACTTGGACAAAAAAACCACACCTTATTTGCAAGGGGACATGGGCGGGCACCGGATGCCACTGGAAACGCGATCAGACGCCCGCCCTTGCCCCGCAGTTTCCGGAAACTAGTACCTCCAAGGTACTAGTTGTTTGCCATGCAGTTTCGGCTGGAAGCCTCGGTTGAGCCACGGGAGTGCTACGCTTCCCAGATGTGTTGGTGAGATCGCGCCCGGAAACTCCGGCTGTTTTCCGTCTCACTTGTGTGGCTTCTGTTACGTGTGACCGCAGCCAATGAAGCATTTATGTTAACTTTTATAAGGAAAACCTGCATTTATCCAGCTGGAGAAAGTATAAGTCAATTTCAGGTTTTCAATATGCCATCTAGTTGGGCAATCAACAGTTATTAAGCAGCCATCCAATAAAGACTTTTATGGCAAGTTTAAATTGTTGTCAGACTTAGCATCTTCTTTTGGCTGGAAACTAGCTTTCAGTTGATCCACAATTCACTAAAACTTAGATATTTATATTGATTTCATTGATGTGAGGCCAGGGTTCCATAAAAGAAGTCAGTGGAACAAAACCCACTGCAATCTAGTTGACCAATATGATTCTGGGCTAGGTAGACCTTTGGCCTATTTCAGTAAAAATCTTTTTTTCCAGCACTTGGCCATATTGTTGCCATGCAGCCACTTCAGATGGCTTTATTAAAACTCTTTAATAGCCTTGCTGGTCTGTGAAGAGTATGTGCCAGGGCAATGGACAGAGTTGTAGTCCCAGTGAAGTGCCCTATGCTGGACTATGGATTACATAAGAACATAAGAGAAGCCAATGTTGGATCAGGCCAATGGCCCACCCAGTCCAACATACTGTTACACAGTGGCCAAAAATACCAAGTGCCATCAGAAGGTCCAGCAGTGGGGCCAGGACACTAGAAGCTCTCCCACTGTTGCCCCCCCAAGCACCAAAGCATCACTTGCCCCAGAGTGAGAGTTCCTATCTATACCTTGTGGCAAATAGCCACTGATGGACCTCTGCTCCATATGTTTATCTAATTCCCACTTGAAGCCGTCCATGCCTGTAGCCTCCACCACCTCCTGTGGGAGTGAATTCCATGTGTTAATCAATCTTTGGGTGGGTGAAGTACCCATGTGAAGAAGGCCAAGGGGAGCCTTGAGCCTAAGTAGTATGCCAAACCAGATGTGTATCCGGGACTACAGAAACCTTCTACCCCTGCATGTCTGTATCCACACAAGCACTGGGATGCAGACCAACAGCCCTGGCCTCCATGCACACAGAGACAGCAGTAGACTGGAGAAGCAGCCATGCTCTGACATGTTCCTGAACAGAAGCCATGAGGGAACCTCTCCTCCATCACACAGCATCTCCCCGCCCCCCCATGAGATGTTAACTTCACCTGGCTTCAACTTTTAAACAGCCTGTCTCCAGTCTTACCCTGGCATTTGACACACATCTAGGGACATGTAAGATGGTTCTTAAGAACGTAGACTGAACTCTTTCTAGTGGTGCAACCTATTGGCATTTAATATTCATAATTCCCCAATCTTATTAATTAATTGAGGCAATTTGGCTAACAATAAACTTTTGGATAGATATAATCTGTGAGAACTAATGACAAGAATATCAATGAATTTATTCACATAACCAAGAGCAACTTCCATCTGAGAACTTACATGGAAAATAGGCTGCCCAAGTGTAGTTAAAACCCTAGCTGTATCACTATTTTAGTCACAAAATTAAGGTTTGTATTAGTTTATGTGAACACCACAACAGTCATATTTGAGCTTAGCTAGTTTAATAATCAGATGGAGGAGTGAAGAGGTGGAAGTGCTCATGCTGGATTCAGATTTAATTAACACAAATATATTCTTTCATTTTGTATTTTTGATGTTTTATCAGTTCAGGTATGAATGATAACATCTACCCACTAGACTTAAGAAGTGAATCATGAGCTTCAGAGACGCTGAATGTTTTTGTCTAACTACCTATAGAAAGCTTCCTGTGTTAGCTTTCTTGTTGAAAATGTAATGTGGTTTATGTGATTTCTGTCATAAATTACCCCACTTTTTACATTCTGGCAGCCAAAGGCAATACAGTTGGGGTGGCCACATATTCACAATAGTACAACTCATTGGGGTTGTGTTCTTGTCATTAGTCCTCGCAAATAATATTTCCATGTGTGCCAGGCTGTGAGCTCAGCAGAGTGCCATGATGCTCACTTGGGACTACAAGCAGTGTTCCCTCTAAGCTGAGTTAGTGTGAGCTGGCTCACAGTTTTTTAGCCTCTGGCTCACACATTTTTGTCTCAGCTCAGGAAGGATGGCTCCAGAGCAAACTAATGTATGCAGTAGCCAAATCACTCGCTCACAACTTTAATGCCAGTAGCTCACAAAGTAGAATTTTTGCTCACAAGACTCCACAGCTTAGAGGGAACATTGACTACAAGCCACAATAATTCTGATCTGAACATACTTAAACTGCATTTGAAGCCAAATCTGTTGAGAGAGACGCTCTTTACCCATTCTGATAGAAAATGTGTGTATTAATTAGGCCTGTAAGCTGTTGCTTGAAGTTCATCCATTTTGTCCCAGATCCACCTGTTTGTTTACAGAAAGCAGTGTTTCTTTTGCATTTTATTCAGAATGAATGGACAGCTATGTACCCATATTGCCACTGTGTGATGTTAAATACTGTCAAGCTGCAGCAAATTTATGTTAATGTTTCTGTCTTTGGCTTGAAGAAATGTGTCAGCTTTAGACACACACACACACACACACATTATGCATCAATGTTGCAATGCTTCTGTTACTGCTAGGGACCTACTGTGAGGATTTAGCCTCATGATATCTGACATCAAAAAATGTTAGGGGAGAAAAGATAGCTTCTTACAATGTTAATCCAGAATTAAACATGCCTTAATAAATGCCACTGGAAATGAATTATGGGAATTCTTCAAGGAGCTGCAAAACAAGATCTTTTCATATCTGTTGTCCCATGGTAAGAAATTAGAATTCTGTAAATTAGATTGCTTTGTATGCCAATACACTAGGTCTCATTAAAATTGCAGTTTTATAGCTTGGCACAACGAGTTTGAAACTGTATCCAAAATAACAGCTTTGTTCCCCAAGTTATGGGAGCATTCTGTGAAATATCCCAAAGCTGCACACTCAAAGGTATTGCAAAACAATTAACACTTCCTATGTACGAACAAGGGCTTCTGTATTTGAGAAACACATTTTTAAAGCTAAACATTAAAACCAGTTCTTAAAATGTACAATATCATTTGAATTTGAAGTAGCTGATGTCTTCAAATATACATATCAGGTTCTCTGAAATTTGTTCAGACTTGAATTTATAGCATTCATGAGTATGTAGTCAGAAATGTGTAGTTTTGTTATTGAATAGGAAGGGTAGTCAGAGTTAATAAAAGGCTTTTATGCAATTCAGTGACTTACACTTCCTTGACTGTTAATAAAAAGACCTGCCTGTTTGTTGTTGCACATTTGATTTACAGTTTAATAGGCATGCAATCATCTCTTTAGAATGATCTAGCAGACATTTACAAAATAGGCTTTCCAGAGCATCCTTACCAAATACACTAATTCAGTTTCTGGGCAGAGAGGTGCCATTAACAAACAGAATGAAAAAGGCAGGAAGGAGATGTATTCTTGATATCCAGCAGCACAACTTCAGAGCCCAAAGTACCACTAGAATAATGGCCATTATATATAGTCTTTTGTCCAGAATAATTTAAAACACAGTTGCATTTACTAGAGCATATCATTCAGTTATACTAGAGAATCTCTCTCTCTCTTTTCTCTCTTTTGTATCCTCCAAGAAGCTCAGGGCAGTTCAGTGGTATACATGGTCCTTCCTTGTTTATTCCTACAATGACCCTGGGTGATAGTTTAGGTTGAGGGAGAATAATTACCTGAGGTCAAGCTGAGAGCTTCACATCTGAAAGAATTTCAATCCAGATCTCCCCAGTCCTAGTCTAACACTGCAACCAGTTGTTTCAACAAAACAGGAGGAGTTGGGGTGGAGCTGCCTTAAGAACCCTGATGGCTCCACTCTGTGTCAGAATGCCTTATGCGTCCAATGTCCCCACAGCCTCCTCCTCCTTCTGGAGAGGCAAAGGCACCCCCCCCCCACAACAGTCTCTTCAAGGCCTGAAGTGGGGGAGCTGGATTCCTGTGGATGGGACAATGACAGCACCAGCATGATTTCCTATCCACCTCTCTTCTTCTTTCATGCGTGCACACATACACACCATTTCTGTGGGTGGGAAAGGACTGTACTGTTGACCTTATGCATAAAAGCTTCTGTTTGTCTCTTCCAGGGGAAAAAAAAATAAAGGTAACTGTGGCCCCGGTCACATGGGGGGGGGGGGAAGCACGGCCAAAATGTGTCTTTTCTGAGCCGCAGCAAAATAGACGCACGGCGGCGGGATCAAACAGATCCCCCAAGCCGCCGTGCAGTTGCATCGTAATGATCGAATTCCATCTGTTCCAATCCTACAGACACAGATTCTCACCTGAGGTATCTACAACAAACTTTTTCGGAACACTCAGGACAATGGAACCCCCAGGGCTTAACAGAGATATTCATTTCTTATCTTACTACACATGCTAATGTCATTCAGTTCTTGCATCTGTTGTACACTCCTTTATTATGCTATATGCTCATTTGCTGCTATTTACAGATCTTACCAATTGCCTTCATCCAGTATTAGCTATGTTTATGGCTCAGTTACTTATGCATCTTGACTCTAACTGGCCCTTCCTGGCAATACCCTCCTCACCCTCTACCTATATGTAATGGCTGGTGACTTCTGTTTCAGTGTATCTGAAGAAGTGTGCATGCACACAAAAGCTTATACCTAGAATAAAACTTTGTTAGTCTTAAAGGTGCCAGTGGACTTGAACATTGTTCTGCTGCTTCAGACCAGCATTGGCTACCCAACAGGAGATAGATAGATAGATAGATAGATAGAGAGAGAGAGAGAGAGAGAGAGAGAGAGAGAGAGAGAGAGAGAGAGAGAGAGAGAGAGAGATGGATGATAGGCAGGCAGGCAGAGAGAGAGATAGAAAATAGGAAGCAAAAATGACTTTGTAATGATTCTTCAACTTTATAAAAATTGCCATATGAGTAAGCGTTGATGTATTTTAATTCAGAGAACAAAAATAACTTATAGATTCTCTTTCAGTGACATCTTATTAGAGTTCTGTGGAGGACACAGTCATTCTACACTTAGACATATATAAGCAAGTATCTAGGACAGCATCTCCACAGGGGGTTGTGGACAGGCATGCATGAATGACTAGCCCACTAGAGCTCAAAAACCTGTCATTATTCAGGGTTCACTATGTGATGAAGGAGATGCGGGACACAACTGTGATGTAATGCCTGCTGGCCAAGGGGATAAAGGAGACTGTATTTTGGCTTAGCTAAAATGGGGTATATGAAGAAGTTACATTAAAAAGATGTCTGAAGAAGAGACCTTGACAAGAATGCAGGATCAAGAGGCAAAGGTGGGAAAGTAGCACAAGTATCTGAGAAAGTTTTTATTGCTGTAAAAACTTTATGGTGATCTATTTGGGGAAATGGAACAAGTAACCGTATATGGCAAATAATACTGGAAATACATTCTGGTTTACAGAATAATTATGATTCCATCCAAGGCAGTTTAAATTCATATTTGGGGTTTTTTCCATGCATGAAACCAAATCCATATTTATGAAGACTTAGCAAACCATAGGGTGCAATTTGTGGAATAAGTAATTTAATAAAATAGGCCTTTTGCAAAAAAAATAATAATCTGCAAAAGATTAATAGAAAAACTGGAAAAGTATTGATGAACAAAGAGAGATGCTGAGCTACATAGGTATGGAGAACACAAACAATATTTAAATATTTTAACAGTAGGAAACAATGCTTACTGCTGCACAGATTGCACTGAGTCTCAATTTTGCTTGGCATTGCTTAATCTTAAAATAAATTAAAATTCCCCAAAGGATCATACTGATGAAAGCATTTTGCTTCCTTCTTCCCATCTTATATACCCTCCCAAATTACTATGACTATAATATGAAATATTTTTACTAGCCCTGGTGCCATGAATTATTGTAATAGTGGCAGATCACTTTGTACATACACAATTATGAATCTGTCCAACATAAATCTCTATCATGGATCACTGCCTTGTGTGGTTTGATGAGGCTGTGGGCTATGCCGTGGAATGCCACCCAGGATGGAAAGGCCACAGCAGAGAACTCAGGCAAAACGTGATCATCGACATCTTGGGAATCGGTGAACTAAAGTGGATGGGAATGGGCAAATTTAACTCAGAAGACCATTATATCTACTATTGTGGCCAAGACTCCTGTAGAAAAAATTGTGTGACCTTTATAGTCAACAAGACAGTGTGAAAGGCAGTAATGGGGTACAACCTCAAAAACAACATAATGATTTCAGTCCAATTCCAAGGCAAAGCATTCAACCAAGGAATACCAGGGTTGTGATATGGAGGCCCCTGCCACACGCAGGGGAAAAGGCGGTAGAAGGCGCGGCTTTTAAAAGCCGCACCAATGTTGACACGGCGCGGCGGGATCTCACGGATCCCCCGGCCGCGCCGCCGTTTCTCCCCGGCGCGATCAAACGCCGGGGAGAAAACACAGCCCTAACCGGGGGCCGGCCGAACTGCGCATGTCGGAGCATGCGCAGTTCGGCTCCAGGCTGGGGTTGAGCCGGCGCAAGGGAGCGCCGGCGATCAGACGCCCAGGAAGAAGCGCCGCGTCCACTTGAACCACTGAGGTAGGTGGTTCATT
>NW_015159816.1:32682-42996 GCF_001447785.1 Gekko japonicus
TGTGTGAACGGGACCGGAGACAGGCAATGACAAACCACCTCTGAATGTCTCTTGCCCTGAAAACCCCACGGGGCCACCATAAGTCAGTTGTGACTTGATGGCACTTTCTACCACCACCATATGGATAATCAAATTTCCACAGTGGGGGGCAGCTACATCTACCATTTAGGGTTCTGCAAACTTGAGGAAATCCTCTGGTTTGTAGGAGGGGGGGATTGTTGTTCAGTTGCACAGTCAAGTCTGACTCTTCACAACCCCATGGACCACTTCACGCCAGGCCCTCCTGTCTTCCACCGTCCTACGGAGTTTGCTCATTTTAATTTTTGTTGCATCAATAACACAGTCTAACCATCTCATCCTTTGTTGTCTCCTTCTTTTATGTTCAATCTTTTCCAGCATCAGGTTTTTCTCCAGTGAGTACTCCCATCTAATTTGGTGGCCAAAATATTTGAGCTTCAGCTTCAGTATCAGGCCTTCCAGGGAACAGTCAGGATTGATTTCTTTTAGGATTGACTGATTTGAATGGGGGGAGGGATAACCCAATTTAATAGTGATGTCTGTGCATGTGCAGTTGTCACAAAAACTAAATGCCTAGAATCTGGAGGATATTTTTGTGTTACAACAAACTAAAAGGGTGCACAGAGGCAGTGACCAGGGAGAGGAGGAAGACAAGAAGCCATAGATGGCTAATCGAAAGAGGACCTGAGTGAGCTGAGGCAGGATGGGCAGCAAAGCAGAACTGGTAGAGATAGAGAGGTGAAGCAGAATGCCTTGGAATTCAGTGGAAAAGAAAGGCAGAGCTGGGTATCATCCAAGTATTGCTGACATTACAGGCCATACCTCTTGACTTAGGAAGATAATGTTCCCTCATTGAATAGCCCTTTGAATTAGCTCAGGCATTACAAAAGGGCCTGAGAGTGCCTTGCAAACCACCTTTGAAAGACTATGCTACAGTACCCTGGCATCAATCAAAGAAACCACGGTATGGATGTGGACAGAACTGCCACATGAGGGGTTGGGGTACCAAATGTGGGAAGCACTGCAAAGACTTTGCATAAGTTGATACACGGAGAGACAATCCTTCAGATATGTAGGTACCTGTTTGCCAAGGACTTTGAAATTTAAAACCAGCTCTATTTAAGAGTTTCTGCTCAATGGGTTACATGGAGTTTGTATGGTTAAACCTGTTCTTTGCTCTACAGGTTTAGCCAAACACACTCTCTTTAATCCTACTTACGATCTCTTTTTAATACATTGGTTGCAGCAATTTGTATTAATAGGAATATTTAGGTATGGTGATGATCTTACCTACAGAGAGTGGAAGTAAGCATATTTCAATTGCTTTCTTTCCTACCAATTATATTTCTTTTACAACTCTTCTGGTTTATAAATAAGAGGTAAAGAAAGTAGCCAGGGCAATTGTAATTTTCAATGCAGTTCTAATAATTCAAAATTCGATCCACAAACCAGTTTTAAAATAAAAAGTGTTGGACTGCATCACATTGGGGGAAATATCCTAAATTTGGTCTTTATTTGTTCACTGAGTCTTAATCCATTCTTGCAAAGAAACCCTTTCCCCCTCACTGTACTGATTACCTACACATAATGAAGTTCTAGTTTCAGTTTGCAACACAGAAATTGATCAGGTCACCAAACTAAATCCCAATTTAATTTTAAAATACATTCAAATTAATGCTACAAGGACATTTTCTTTCAGGATTGATAAATAGTTGTTTGGAGTCTTTGAGGAAAAGGGTTTCTAATACAAGCTATTTCCAGCCATGATTTTATTGAATAATTTGCATATATTTGCCAGACTCCGGGACTAGTATTAAGACATTCTGCAGTTTGCTAATGGAACTAAATCTGATCCGGCCTCACTTATTTGAATACTTAAAAAACAAATTTGAGATAGTGGAGCTGACACTATTTAAAAAAAACACTAAGCTAGACTGCAAGAAGGAAATATTAAATAAAGAAAAGGGAGTAAGTCAGTATTTAATATTGGGATAAAAAATTAATACAGTATTGAGCTGGACTTCCAGTTGGCTCTCCCTGTTCCTGTTTCCCAGCTGGGATTATGCTGCCAGACCATCTCTGATCTATGGAGAGCTTTACCTTCTTTACTTTCATAATAGTCCTGTGAGGTAGTAACAGCAATATGACACACAATTAGGTGTTCCAGATCTCCAGCTTTGGTCCTGATATTTAGATTTTGGGGTTCATTGTCAGGGCTTCTGGGCTATCAATTGAAACCTCAGGAGTCAGGACACTCAGATAGCCCACAAACTTGTTGGTTTCTGTTAAATTGTTTGTGGTAAATACTGGATGTGTTTAGTCATGCCGGCCACATGACCACGGAAATGTCTTCGGACAGCGCTGGCTCTTCGGCTTTGAAACGGAGATGAGCACCACAACCCTAGAGTCGGATTCGACTGGCTTTTGAGCAAGGGAAACCTTTATCTTTACCTAAATTGAAGATGGGAAACAATAATTCAGACAGGTTGGGCAGACCGTTACAGTACTTATCCACTCTGTTATAATTTGGCCCAACCATTCTCTGTGTTTATAAAGTGGGATCAGCTGGTTGCTGTTAGTGGATGAGCAGGAATTTTTGGCGCCTCCTTCAAGTTATAATGTAGGTCTGGTTGTTCGAGTGGTTAGGCCATAACTGGTAAATAAATAAAAACAGGCAGACATAGCGAAAGATGCTGGAATGGGTAGGGCTCACTAGCAAACACCCAGAGCCATTTAAGGATGAGGGCTATTCTCAAAGAGACCCATTGTTGTCTTGAATAGCTGGACTGCCTGGGGAGTGGTTGCTGGAGTGGCATGTGCAAATAAAGAGGTGAGGCTTATCACTTCTAAGCACATTTATATGCAGGAAAGGAAGATTGAAAACTGGAATTATATTATGTTCAGCTGCAAAACTTAGGAGAGGCCCAATGACACCTTGAAGGCTGACCCCACATATTGGTCCCCATCCCATTACCACACACACACACACACACACAGCTGGCTGATGTAGGCAGCTTGCAAGGGAAAGGACTGATGCATAGGGGTGTGCATTCCAGAATTCCTGAGATGAAAATATGTGTGAAAATCACTATTTCATGTTGTTACCATGATTTTCCAGGGTGGTAACAGGAATCTAGGATCCTTAGGCATTACAATCTTCCCCAAAGAATCTGTGTAGGTTTGTTTGTTTGTTTTTTGTGCTTGTATATAGTACAGTGAATGTTGCCTGTCCACTAAAAAAAACTGAGAAGAAAAAAAAAGAGTTACACCAATTGGAGCAAAGAGGCAAAGGAAAACAATTTTATTCCAATATAATAACTTGTATGTGTTTCACATTGAGCTTCCTCAGGGGAATCTATACATATGTTAAAAAATAAAAGAGAAAAAAGAACAATTATCTTTCATCTGTTTCTTTAAATTATTTGTAAAAGATATCAAAACAATAATAAAACATGTTTAAAAGATAGAACTCTTGAGCATGTACAAAAAAATGAGTATCAAGAACCACCAAAAAGTAAACTAGGAACTTAGAATAATGTTGTAACGATTATTGCAAGCATGGGGAACAAGAGAACATCAAAGCTATTAATTCCAAAAAAATATTTTGTAGAGTGAATAAACCCTTTATAACTAAAGAATCTATATGGACCTGTAATATAAAAGCAACAATGCTACTACCACTAAACCAGCATCAAAAAATAATATATTATGTTCTCGCTCTTCATTTATATAAGTCAAAAGAACTCTTCCATTTCAAGCAAATCGGAACCAAGGGATAGAATTCTATGGAGTCCTGAACAAGGTGTCCCCAGCTTTCTATTTTCCCAGCCATAGTACTTCTAAAGAAGTAAAAGGGTTCCATCCCCACAAACAACAGAGAGAAAGAGAACTGCAGCTTGTCTCTAAATGTTATTGCCTGGAAGTGATCTGTGCTCTTCTCTTGCAAGGATCTGATTGGAAGTGAGAAACAGCATTGACCAGGAAATCAGTAGAATCAAACAAAAACACAACCACATGCTACAGCCAGCTAGCAGCACCTAAAGAGGAAAAACAAAACACACAGGTTGTTTGGAAGGGAGATTTCATAATACCTAAGAATCCTGGATTTTTGTAACCATTCTGAAAAATCATGAGAGTATCCCAAACCATCAATCTCCATGTATATCTGTGTCTCTGGAACTGTGTAATGCATATCCCTAGTGTGTGTGCCATACAAAACATTTTTAAATAATTTACTTGGCAGTTGCATTATGTTCGTACTTGAACAAATCCCAGATTCATATATTTCTTTGAAACACAATGAAAAATGCCTTGAGAAGATTCAGAGATCAGACCAAACAAGATAATTGTAATATCCAGATTAACCCTCATTTGTTCACATATGTTCTTAGTTCAAGGTTTGTTCAAACTATGATACTGCCCTCCCTGGAGAAGCTCTGATCCCTTCCATAAGAGCCTCATCACAATAAAGAAAGATAAGAAAAGGGAACATTTTGTTCCTGTTCCATTCAATTTATCTATTTTGAGTTTTGTCTCTACCCATAAGGAGAAAAGTTATGGCAAAGGTCGAGACACACTTTTCTAGATTTCTATGATCCAGTTTGCAATGTCCCAGCAGTTTCTAAGCTGAATATTTTTCTTTGTGAAAAAAGGAGACTGTATTAGGTCATAGTCCATTATATTTTTGTCATTTGTACAGTAAAAAGTGCTGTTTTCCCATCTTTATCCATCCCCCTCACTGGTTTTTTTTTAATTGACAAACATTACAAGATCTCTTGATGGTGATTGTCTAATATCTCTATAAAATGTTTTTAATCAAAGGTCATTTGATATTGTTTTAGATTAAGCTTTAAAAAGTAAAAATCAGCAATGTCTCATAGAGCACTTTGTCTTAGGGGAGATCCCTATTCAATCACTAATTGCACTGTCCCTTTTGAAGCTTTATGCAAATTTTCATTGCTCCATGTAGATATCTCTGAACCCATCAGGCAGCATACTTTGAATTCATGTTTGAAAGAATAATAGAGCACATGAGGCACATCATGCTATTCTGTTCTCATTATGATTTACTAGTCAAACTTGTCCACTGTCAACTCTGGTCCATTGGAGGGGCAATACAATTCAGCAGAAGTTCATCCGCTTTGGATACCCAGGAGCAGAATTCTCACAATATTTCTGCACAAGAAAAGGTTAAAACGAAAGCTATCGTGGCTACCTGGATCAGTTTGTTTAAGGAACTAGATTTGTCTCTTCTCCATTTTATCCTCACAGCAACCCTGTGAGGGGGGTTAATCAGGTACATTTTTGGACCTGGATTGGCCCAGTCACAGCCTCAATCTCTAAACAAGATGGATTTCAGACCCTGATTCTGTGACATTTGCCATCAGAAATTGTGACTTTTGTTGAGACTGTGGTGATATAACACCGAGTGATTGTTATGTATTTCATGAGAAACATCTAATCATCATAAGTATCTGTAAATACTTGAAAAGTACCGCTTAGTAAAAAAATTATTTGGTAGGGAGCAGCTTGTCTAAAACTTGTCCCAATGGATTTTGCGATAAAAGACCCATCCCACCAGATGACCCTGTGTTTTTTGCTACATGATATTATGGGGTTAAGAGAAGCAAGGATTGTCGAACTTTTGATCTTATTTTGTATGGTTGTTCCAATGGCTTTGGGAGAATCAGGGAGAAATTGGTGAGCTGACCAGGATATTAACTTTGCCAACAAAGATAATCGGCTGCTGAGATACCATGAAAAGGCTGTTGGTTCCTGCGGGCAATGAGATTGCACAAAACCAGATTTCATACATAAGCCCCCCCCCCAGCTGTTCGCACACACAATTGTGCTGTATGGGACTACTTTCCCTTGAACCCCACCCCACAGCTCTTCATTAGAAGTCTCCAGAATGCACTGTTAATTGCTAAAAAAAATAATAAATCCCAACCACACAAATAATCATTAGGACCAGGGCCTTTTTTGTAGAAAAAGCCCAGCAGGAACTCATTAGCATAATAGACCACACCCCCATGTTACCAGAGGGGTGGTCATCCAGCCACACTTGTGCAAGATAACAGCTTTTTTAATGTGCTCAGCAAAAGCTTTTAATAATGGAAGAAATGCCACAATCTCATGCAAGTTCGTCTTTCAGTCACTTGCAAACACTCCAGCAAGTGGTACACATTCTGCATGCTCCATGTTTCACAGGGCTAGCAGATCTACTATCTGGAAAATACATCCTTGCTTCTCTAGTAAATTATGAATAACCTGACCCCTTGAAAGAAAGGTGTGCCTATAACAGAGTTACACACATGACACATAGAATACCATTAAATAATATTAGATACATAACCAAGTTGCCTTCTTCAAGTGAATACAAGCTAAGCTTTGCCTGTTGCTGTGAGCAAGACAAATCCCAAAGTTTTTTTCTGGGGGAACATGCCGGAACAGAGTTCCAGAACCTCTTTGACAAAATTCTTTTTAAAGGACCCGTGGAAGACATCATTAACCTGACCCCCTTTGAAATGCAGCGATCATCCCAATTCAGTGGTACTCAAAGTGCCAGCATTCTGTTGTTGCCCTGGCCTGGATGGCCCTTGCTAGCCGGATCTTGTCAGACCCTCTGAAGCTAAGCAGGGTCAGCCCTGGTTAGTACTTGGAAAGGAGACCACCAAGGAAGCCTAGGGTTGTGACACAGAGGAAGGCAATGACAAACCACCTCTGAACATCTCAGGCCTTAAAAAGCACTACGAGGACACCATCGGTCAGTTGCGACTTGATGGCACTTTCCACCAACAGTTTTGTTGTTGCAAAAAAAAAGGCCTGACAAAACCCTTGGGACTGCCCACTCTGCACTCTCTGGAACCTTAAGTCATCTTGCCCTCATTCATCCTCATCTAGAGACAACAACCACATCGCCCAGCCACAGAAAGTCACTCAAATCCACACAAAAAGGTCTGCATTTTACCATCAAGTCCAAATATTTCACACGATGGGAAGGCAGAAGGAGAAAATAATACTGTCTGCCTGTCTAACAAAGTTACCTTCTGGTGCCCCCCCGCTACCACCAGTTTTCAAACATAAATGCATTTTAGGAAGAATGAAAAACACAAAATTTGAAATTGCTATTTTTAAAAACATTGTGAGAACAAGTAATACAGTCTCTGATTTTTTGCTCTCAAATAGAAAAACACAAAGCATTTTGAAAAATCCTGTTAATTGTGATGTTAAAATTTAAGTCTCTTTAATGTTTCCATTTCAAGCACATCAGAATCTCATTTTGCGTGCCTTGTCTTTAGCAAGTTTTGTGGTACAGTCTGTGATCTAATAGAGAGTTTGGGGTGACCCAACACAAAAATCCCATGGATCTCTGAGTAACCATGCTTCAGAACCACATTTTTGTGCCACTGCAGTACCATGAAATAGTGTATGTGTGCTTTTTATGGTGCTTCCTATAGACTGAGACATGACCTACAGTGTGATGGTGGTTTATTTCATTTCAATGTAAAAATCATATCCATGTCTCAGAACTACATTTTTGCACTGTTGTAGAACCACAAAGTGTTGGAATTTTTTTTTTTTTTTTTTAAATGGTCCAGTCCATAGTCTTGGTTTTTACATTTGGTTTGATACTGGAGTTGGTCAAGTTCTCTTTTAAAAATTAGAGGATCCATGAGCTTTTACTTTCCCCCCATCTCACAAAGAAATAGGGCAGAATTACCAGACTCTGATAGAAAGTGGATAGAAGAAGGTAAGTCTAGAAAAGTGACTTATGCAGAGACCCAGCAAGCAACATCGTCAGTTGATATGTACATTGGGCTCCTGGGAAACATTCATTTTTAATTCATTTCTTGCTACACATTAGAAGTTATCTTTCAGCACAAGGCATGTGCCCTGGCATGCAGTTACTGGCCTATAGGTGAAGGCATGACTACAGCTGACATTTTTTTACATTCTACATGCAAAAGAAGGACTAGGGGAGGATGTAAGAATAAACTCACAGTGGCACCCATGCGATACAGCAATACAAAGCTAGGGGATTTCTGTTCCTGATGAAGTGGGCTCTGGTCATAATGTTAACTGTTAGGCTGCCACAAGACTGTTGGTTTTGGTGCATCCAGCTAGCACAGGTACCCCTCTGGAATAAGCAACCACGGCTCCAAAATCTAGATACTTTCATGAAAGAAAAGACATCTGACAACCCTTCTCAAAAGGAAAGGAGAGAGCACTTCTGTGCCTGAGGCTTGATATCAAAGTTCATAAGTCTGCAAGGTGCCACGGCTCTGGGCATCTGTTTTCTTGACTCCCCTACGTTTACTTTCCGAGCCTCCTTACCCCACAGCCACTTAACTGATGTGAACACGGACTAAAAGTTGCAAGAGATTCCAAAACCAAGTGCCAGGAGCGGCAGGCAGGCACTTACACCCAACGGCGGGAGGGAGAGGAAGACTTCAGAAGCAGAGACTAGGTGAAGGAATTACAGAAACAAGTGCCAGTGCTGAGATCCTCGCCAGCACAGGATGCACCTGCACAGCCCGTGAGGGCTGAGGGAACAATGCACTGAGAGGAAGGTGCTAACAGCTGAGAGAGTGGGCAGGGAAGGGGGGAAGAGGGGAAGGAGGGAGGGGGTACCAGTGGGGAGCCGGAGCTGGCGATGGCTGCAGCTGGCGACTCCAGCTCTTCCAGGCTGCTGGGCAAAAGGAGTGCTCACGCAGTGAGGAAATGCTGGGCGGCTGCAGCAGCCGTTCCTCACACCAGCTCGACGGACTCCATGCCTCTGCTAGGCCAGCTCCTCAGAAAGTTGCCCCAGCTGCTTTGGGGGAGCTGCTCCTGCTGCTTTGTCCCTACAGAGGAGAAAGAGTGGCTGCGCAGCCCAACACTGCGGATTGGGAGGGGCGAGAAGTGGCAGAGAGCGGGATGTCCCTGAGCGCGAGAGAGCAGCCAGCAGCCATTCGAGTGCCAGAGTGCCGAACTCTGACTCAGAAGCCTAATGTAAAAAATATATGTTGAAATCCACTGACAATATGATTGTCCTCACTATTACCTTATTGTTTAGAGATGCATAGTTAGGGTCAGAGTTAGGAAGAAAACATTAGATGTTTACATTACACTCCAAGTTAGATTGTGCAAATGCCTTTTAACCATCTGATTAAAACTGATCTCTGATTTCTATTGCACAGAATTGATGCAAGCAGTGTTGCAAGGAGCTTGGGGGTAGGGACTTGGGGAGCATGCAATGACATAATTTCCAGGAAAATTCCCATTATGTAATTATGTAACTCCCAATTATGTAATGCGACCATTAAACAAATTACCTGATTTACCTAATTACTCTGATTACCCAATTGGAATAGATAAAAATTCACATTTGAAGATCAAATCAGGTACCAGGAAGCCATTTATGAGATCAGAAAAGAAATAATAGGGATCCCATGAGAATTAAATTGAGTTGGCATTTACTAAATGTATGTTCACATAAACAGCAGGTGCAGTTGATACCACTGTAACTTGAGAACAACATATCTTAGCTTCCCTGGGAACTATCTGAAAGATCCAGAGCAAATAAACAACAACAACAAAAAAACACGCTTAGCTTTCTCCTGCTTTGTCTGGGCCTAGCTAACTCCTGAAATCCTTGAAATTATAGTGTATTGTGTTGAATCACAGTGCCACAAATACTATTGCAAAACTACTGGAATGCAGTAATGCTGGCATGAAGATGCTGTCATAAAGCTACTGCTGCTGAATAAAAAAGTAAGATTATATACCCACAGTTCCTTGTAATATTCTGCACATTGGAACCAGAGCAGGCCTACATCTGTCCCTTATATATAAAGCCATAGTGGCGTCCAATGTTCAAAGCACACCAACAGTGTTTGGACGGTGGAACTGCTACTTGGTGTATGTCCACCAATAAGAAGGAGAAGCCCGGGTCCCGCCCACATCACCACTGCCCACGAAAATTTGCCTCACAAGTCACCAGACTCCATTTTCATTGCAGGACAATGAGGACGACGAGGGCCCTGCCGGCCACCACTTTCTGAGTCGGTGAGGATGAGGATGACGAGGGCCCTGCCAGTCACCACCTTCTGAGTCGGTGAGTTACGCCCGCCTTGCCCCCCCGAGAAGCCTGGCGATGGCGGCTATAGCCACCGAATGCCCAGCTTGCCCCCCGTGTCCCCCCCGCATCCATCTCCCCCCCCCAGTAACCCACCAAGATGGACAGCTGGGAGAAGCACCTCCAGCCACCCACAGTGCTGCTTTTCCCAGCCGCCCGCAAAGACGGATGGCCGG
>NW_015159816.1:43218-68585 GCF_001447785.1 Gekko japonicus
GCTGCAGTCCGCCTGTCTTTCTGTCACTGAACTCCCCCCTCCCTTCATTCCTTTCACTCTCTATACCCCCATGCTTCCTTTCTTTATCATTCTCTCTCTCTCTCTCCATACGCACACTTACTTTCTTACTCTCTCCCCATCCCTTCCTTCCTTCCTTCCTTCCTTCCTTCCTTCCTTCCACACTCCCTACCTTTCTAGGGCTCATTGTATTATGCAACAATGGGCTTTGCTCCCTAGTCAGGAATAAATAAGAGAAGAATTATTGATGAGAAAGAAATGCCAGCTTTTCATGTGGTGCTTACTCATGAGTAAATCTGCTAGACAGCCACTCTACCATTTGACCTGGCAACAATTCCCTGTTAGCAATTCTGCTCCCAACGAACGACTTCTGCAAATCTGCTGGCTAGAAAACATTCCGGTCTGCTACTTGAAGCAGCCCCTATTCAGGCTGTGATTGATGGACCAGGGATTTGAGTCCTCCCTCCTTTCTTGTGCACAATCACTGAAAATAGACTATCAAGAGATTTGAATGAATTATCTCCAAGGCCTGATGATAAGGGAACCTTCCTGAGCAGCTGATCTTAACTGTTGTGGCAGAGACAAGGTCAACGTCAGTCATTTCAAAAGCATGTGCAATTTTAGTACCTGTCACTAACACTGCTGAAGCCATGAGCTTGACTCTGTCTTTAATATACCATTGTTCTAGCTATGCCTTCCAGGAGATTTCCTTGGTTAGACTTAAGAAAGACACAATAAAGTACTCTCCACTTTAAGATAAGAGTAAGAAAAAAAGACATGCGTTCATTGTATTCATTGGTCTCTAAGCATCAAAGCATATTTTCTCTAAAGCAACATGAACATTTAAAATGCTCTGGTACTTTGTGGCACAAAGGTGGCAGTGGATGACAGAGCAGGCTCCACTTACCGGACAAAGAGCAACAGATGCTCCAGGATAGAGCAGGGCACTTCATGAGAAGCCAGGAGCAGCCGTGTGCAAGCCCAGCTGGAGTGGAACAAGGCAAGGAAGGAGTTGAGAGAGCAACAAGGCTCTGAGAAGGGAGAGGTGGCCCAGGGCTTGAGCAGCAGGGGTGGAGCCCCAGGGATAAAAAGGGCAATGTCAGAAGAGACGGGAGAGGGCAAGAATGTGAGTTGACTGAGGAGGCCCAAAGAAGGAAGAAAGAGGTACCTAAAGAAGGAGCTGGAGCCTGGGGCAAGGCAAGGCTATCAAACTGAGACAGACCTGGTGGAACTGCCCCAAGGCAGGGGCACAGCTCAGCACCCTGAAGTTTGAAGGACAGAAATGGGTGGGTGAAGGGAACTGTGCTTGTGTGAAGAAGCCTCTGTGGACTTAGCTGCATCTAATAAAGAGTCAAATAAGGAACAAAATTGTCTCTGGTAAGTCTCTGCTGACTATGGAATTCAATTACAAATATATACTCCACATACTCCTAAAAGCTGACTTACCTCTTGACAATCTCCCTAAAAGCCGACCTCGACCGGGAGAGTGGGATAAAAGTTTACAAATAAATAAATAAATAAAATGTAGGATAAACACAGCATCCGAAAACAACCTTTTGCTTAAACAAGTACAAGCACTCAATTAATTACAGTTGTCATAATATTTCAGGACATCCCAAGAAATGCTATATTTGCTTTGCCCCTCTTAATATATTTACTTTGCCTCTGTTTCCCGTGATAGTGTTCTTTATCTGCTTCCTAAGACAGAAGCCTGAAACTAGCCTAATAGTGTCCAGAAAGCTAACTTGGAAGCTGGCTAATAAATGTCTGCTAAATTCCCAGGCATGCATTTGAAGTACATGCTTTCAAGTATATGTAGGGATAAGTGACACAGAGAACTTTGATGTGAATACCTGTATGAATATGAGCCACTTTGGAGATGATTACCAAAACTGAGATATAAATTAACAGTGATTTTCATTATAATCATAACTTCATGGACCGAAGTAGGCTTCATATAGATACATTTAATCATAGAGTACTAAAGCCATACAGGACATCTTCCTTGCTATTTAACATCTATGTACATCTGTGGGAGAGGTTGTCTGGCAAACCGTAGACAAGTGTTATCAACACACAGATGACACACAACTCTGTTTCTCCTGTTCAGCAGATTCAGTTGAGGCATAACAGCCAATAAGAAGTTCAATACAAATAACACCAAGTATTGGTTGAGAATGTAGATAACCAGGATTTGAGGCATTGCCCTGTTCTTGACTGGTGTGCAATAATTTTTAAATGAGCAGATTTGCAGCTTGGGTGGTATTGTTTGGTATGCTTCAACAGAAGTATATCCAAGTTCTAGACATAGCATGTAATATATTTAACTCACCACCTAAAAAGTAAAATTTGGTCACAGTTATCTATTCTGATCACATCTAGAATGGGTTACTGGAGTGGGCTACCTTTGAAAACTATTCAGAAACTTCAGTTTAGAATGCAGCTGCTAGACTGTTACCTTGTCCTGGAAATACTAACTTCTTATCAGCTATTTCTAAGTGTGATTTCAGCTTTAGAACACTACAAAAAACTTGGGAATGAAGTACTATAAGGACCACTTCTTCCCGACCTGTCAGACCGTTGGTGGTTATTTCATGAATTTTAGAATTGCTTTTTTATTGTAGGTATGGCTCCTGCGCATTCCTTGGACAGCAAAGGTGACAAACAAGGACGTATTGGAGCTCATAAGACCAGACATGCCATTGGAAGGAAAAAATCACAAAACTGTGACTGACTTATTTCAGCCATGTCATGCGGAAGAACTTACTAGAAAAAGCAATTATGCTTGGATTAGATAGCGGCAAAAGGAAACTGGGCTGCCAAAGAACACAGTGGCTAGACACCATAAAGAGCTGGCCCATAGAATCGTCAAGAGTGAAACACAACTGAATGGCTAACAACAACAATGGCAAGAAACCATGACCACAGAATTTCAGAGACTGATTATTATTATCCCTAATTTAAAACTGGATATGAAGGTTGAGAGATACTGACTTCAACATAAGCTAATGATTGATTCCTTGTTGAAGTGGAGTTAGAAAACACATCTCTGGTACCCAGGACCCTCGCATTGTCCAAAATCATTTGGAAAAAGTAAAAGGAATCTTATAATTTAACCACTAAACAAAAATTGAAATCTCCTCTTGCTTTTTCTGTCTGTTTCCTTAACATAATAAATTAAACTGCTCAAAATCATCTCTAATATGGGTAAAACTGTTAAATGCTGTATGGTTTTATCCCCATTTATCAGTCCTCGTTTCAGACTTAAAATGTTAAATGTCAGAACAAAGTGTGCATACAAATCAAAATTCAGCTAGCATGCACTCTGTAGTTTAAATTATCTGTGCATGATGTATTCCTTATCTTTGGCTACACCCCGACCAAATTACATATTCATTCAGCTGAAAACTGGGAACAATCTGCAATTCTGTTTTCCTCATCTACCCTCAGCAGTGATGTGACCAGAGGATTCCCTAGGGCAAAGCAAAACAAAATGAGGAAAAACATTATCTGGTACTTCTCTCAAAATTTCATTTGCAATAAGACAAATCCATTTGAGGTTAATAAGAAAATACCATTGATTTAATTGTGAACTGGAATTCCAACAGACTTCTGTCCTTGACAACATGCTTTTGGAAACCTACGGAAGAAGCCCATTTAGGGTAATTTGGTGATGGGTCAAATTTTGTAATTATATTTTATTATTTATTTTATTATTTATTACACTAGACTTATATCCTGCCCTCCCTGTAAATGGGCTCACCTCACTACTTTTTATCTGTACATCATTTGCAGCTCCATTTCTACAGTGAAAGCTCCCCAAAAGTAAATTTCTTCCCATTTGGGGCCCCCATTTCTGTGGTGGACAGACACTTCCCCTCATCTTGTTTATGCATTTCTTCTTAATTCCACCCCACCCCCCCACACACAAACACACAGACTGCTTATGCTAATTATATAATTTTCAGCCCTAGTCTCATAACCCAGGCCACCCTAGCTCTGGGGGAAAGAAGAAGAAGAGATTGGATTTATACCCTGCCCTTCACTCAGAGTGGCTCACAATCTCCCCCCCCCACAATGGATACCCTTTGAGGTAGGTGGGGCTGAGAGAGCTCTTTTGAGGACTAATCTTGAGAGAACAGCTCTGAGAGAACTTGTGACTGACCCAAGGTCACACCAGCAGCTTCATGAGGAGGCATGAGGAATCAAACCCAGTTCTCCCAGTTTAGAGTCCGCGCTCCTAGCCATTACACCAACTTGGGAAAAGGATGGAGTGGAGGCACAGTGCTAAGCAAGGGGCAGCCCAGTTGCAGAGGTGAGGGGCTGACAACAGCAAGGGGGGAACAAACAGGAAGAAGGCCAACCATTACTAGCTCCCTATAGAGCAATGGCCTCCTCTTGTGTAAAGGCCTCCATGAGAGAAAGGATCTGTTTAGGAATAGGAACAGGGAAGCAAGTACTGGGAGTAGCCAGGGGAAGAGGGATAAAAGGCTCTGCAGAAGGAGATGGGAGAGGCATCTGGCTTTCACCTAGAAGGGACAATGGCAATTAGGCTTGACGCCTTTGCGGGCTCAATAGTACCAGGTCTTCTGTAGATGCAACAGGTAACACTTGTGGCCTAAAGGGAAAGCAAAACAAACTTTTCTCACCTGACCTAGGCACAGTAGCTCTTCTGGCTTAACCCTGCAGACGTTGTGCAGCAGCTAGGACAGAAGAAGACGAAGACGAAGGAGGAGGAGGAGGAGATTGGATTTATACCCCGCCCTTCACTTGGAGTCTCAGAGCGGCTTACAAACTCCTCTCCCTTCCCCTCCCCACAACAGACACCCTGTGAGGTGGGTGGGGCTGAGAGAACTCTGACACAAACTGCTCTTTTTCAAGGACAGCTGTGCCAGAGCTTGTGACTGACCCATGGTCACATCAGCAGGTGCAAGTGGAGGAGTGGGGAATCAAACCTGGTTCTCCCAGATTAGAGTCCGCACATTTAACCACTACACCAAACTGACAGGAGCTTAATATGTTGGTAGAAGGACTCAAACTGGCAATGTGCCCCTAGCACCTAGATGTGAATCAGTGGAGGTACTAAGCAGTAAGATGGCTGGGCTATAGGGTGGTGGTTAATTTCTGGAACTGGCATTATAAAGAAGCCAAGCAATTAAAGGGAAATCTATACATTCTGGAGCATTGACTTATCTTTAGCAATGTGGAAAGAAGATACAACCCCCGCCCCATGGGATGAGAGCCCTGGGGGCTTCACACCTGTTCAAGACACTCTTCCCTCTCAATATAACCCTTTTCCCATGAGAACAAATGTTAGTCCCCCCCTTCCCACTGTGCTAAACATATGTGCAGAGGGTTTCTAAAAAGGATGTGATACTGTGTCAGGAAGCAAAGAAAAAACACATGCCCCTCAATGATGCATCCTCCCCCAGATCTTCACCCCATGCACCCTTCCACATCCGGAATCACTTGGTTTACCAGGATGCCTGGTACCTCTCTTAATTACACACAGAAGTCAACCAAATAGTACAGCTAGAAGCAAAAATGCAACTGTGTAGCTACCAGTCAGTTTGAAAGCGAGTTCATGACATTTGCCCTGCAAGTGATGGAATCCCTGAATCAGCTCACCACAATTGCTCCCATCAAATATGGCAAGTCTGCCTGACAGACTTGTTCTCAGTGAAGTTCATGGCATCCTGAGCCTAGGCTCTCTCACGTAAAAGTTTTTACTGAGCTTCATTACCGAAGGAGATGCCACTGAATCTGCATTATTAGAGTATGACAGTTTAATTATGCCTTATCCTTGGCTTCAAAGGATATATTTTTTTAAAAACTTCTTCTAGTAATGGTTGTTTTTCAGCAAGATTACCATGGTACCTAGTGTTCAGGCAATTGTAAATGTCCAAGTGAATTTCCTTGAATTCATGCTTGTACAAAATAGCCTTGATTACGTCAGCTAATCGTTTACTTTAGCTGTCCTCGTACTAGCACAGCAATGTAATAAATTCACTGTAAAGTCACTAAGAATTGAAACAAGGATGTTCAGTAGTGTAATTCCCATGCCTTTTGTGGCAGAATGCACCTGCTCTGGCTTGCAGGCCCTGTTCCACCCTGTCTTCCAAGGGGTTCCCAACTCCCTGGAGAGACTTCTGTCTCTCTGGTAATGTGCCACCACCACTTGACCTTTATAAGAGACTGCCAGCTAGTATGGTAAGGACTCACAGCTTCCCTTCCAAGACCTGAGGTCTTGCCTCTACATCTCCTGCTGCCCAGCGCGGGTCACCACGGGGACAGTTTACTGCCTTGTGCGCTCCTGGAGCAATAGCCACTTACCAATTGCTAGCCTTCCCCCTGGTGTTCCTTTTAAAATAGCGTGTCTGAGATGATGGAGGTCTATGTGGTACAGAGAACCACTACCAGCATCAAATGTTTAAAGTATTTTTAATAAAAGAAAAGGTTCAGAAGCATAGCAGCAGATTTGAGCAAAGGAAACAAAAGAAAGGTTATAATGCAAATCCTCCGTCCCTTTTCTCTATGCATGCCCTGTTAGATGTTAAAATAGGACAGGCCCCTTTAACTTAGGTAGTCACAAATCCCTACAGAGTTCCCTTATCTTAAAGCTTGATCCAGCTCTAGAGGCAAGCATATAGTCAATGGCTGCCTTGTAAGAGGAGATGCCTGTGTGTGCTCATGGATGCAGTATCCCAGGAAAAAGAGACTGCCTTCCTGTTCTAAGGAGATTTTATCGCCTCTGTTACTCCACCCCCTGACCAGGTCATGCCAGGTCAAAGATGTGTTTCCTGGAGACTATCTAGAATTCTATTTCTCCAAACCTTTGTTCCCTGCTAGGAGAAGGGAAAGTGGTTGCCCCACCCATGATCTCTCCTGGTAGATCTATTTAGCATTTGTATGAAGGTAAGCAAATCCACTCCCCCCCAGCTTGTTCTTTGCCCAGAGGGGGTGGGGGCTTTTAAAACAGAAAAGGGAGTTTTGGCTCATATCAAACAACCCAGGAAAAAATATATGTCTTCACACCTTTATTTTTATATTACCATCACTTTAGATATTCAGAATGAAAGAGATTACTGTTGTTGCTGTTTTTAAATACTTCTCCCTGCACATGTGGTGTTTGTCTGTTCTGGCCCAAAACTTTTTTAAAGTTCCACATGTGTTTTGGTGCCTACAGGGATCACTTTAGTTTTTTCTGTCATTTTGGGGAGCCTTTTCTGGGTTTGGGGGGGGGACTTTAACATCAATGTTGTTTTTCCCCAAGCCAATTTGGAATTGGCTTTACTTCTCATGCAAAATACTTCATTTGTTTTTGGGGGGGTTGCGACCCATTCCCCCCCAGCTTCAGCCTATGCCCCTTTCCTATCCCAACTTCCTCCTCTGCCCCACACTACTGCCCTGTTTTTTTTTAAGTTTTAAATTAAAAGGAATAATGATAGAACTAAGGTTGACAAGGGCCAGTTCATTCTCGTATAGACATTCTGTGAAGGTGAGGTGAATGAATCTTTGTGGAATTGTATGCTAAAACAGTGATATTATTGTTCCATGAACTCCCTAACTCATGATTCCACTTGCATTTAGTGTGTGCTTGAAAAGCTACCAAAAGTGAGTTGACTGATGGAGTGGTCCATGTGGGATGAGTTTCAGGCTAGGAAATAACACTTGGTGCAGTGCATGTTCAGGCTACTGCTTGAGACTAGCTGCCGCCACCATCTCTGATACAGCCCCTGCCCTGGAGATTTGAATGCTTCTTGTCCTCTGCCAGCAGCCCTCTTTAAAAACACTACAGGGACCCACCCCCACATTCTCTTTAGGTTTTCCCAGACTCTCATGATATTGTCACAATATAACCCTCATGACAATTTGGCTATTATTTTTGATTGGGGCTTTTTTCTGAGGGAACGCTCTAGAATGGAGTTCCAGAACCTCTGTGACAAAATCCTTTTAAAAATGTCTAAATGTTCATGAGTTTTCAGTATACAGATTGAAAACTTGATTTCCCTCTTGAAAGTTCCAGCAGCTCCCCCCCCCCAAAAAAAGTCCTGGATTGGCGTAATCAAAATTGTGGCCAGACCCTTGTGAGAAAAAGGGATATTGCAAGAATTCAAGAAGCCCTGTAGAGCATGTGAGGCTTGCCATACTGTTGTTACAGACCTGGGTGAGCAATGAGCCTCTGGCATGGGTACAGATGGGAGATAGTGGTGGAAGCAGTCTGTATGAGGAGAGGGGAGATGGGGAGATAAGGTTGAGAAGACTAGTGGGACAGGAGGCAGGTGATGGCAAGGGACATTGCCCCCCCCCCAAAAGCTCTGCAACCTGGAATGACCACTTCAGTTGGGCTTACTATAGAGCTGGCCCTGAATTGGTGGGAAGAAAGTAGTTTTCCCTGTCACTACCAAGATAGCCAAATGTGGAACTCCCTCTCTTCACATGAATGGGCGTGACTTCTGAAATATACTAGTCAGAATTGGGTTGTTGGTAGTTAGGACTCCAGCTCTTGTTAAATCTGAATTGTTTCCTTCCTTGCTGTTCTGCACATAAAATAAGGTTTTGAAGTCACCCTGCCTGCTGTGTCTCTCTGGCCTTAGGGCAGACCATTTACCCACCTGAGCCATGGTTTCCCACTATTAGTATAGCAGGTGTTCCTGTATCTTGCAAGCTGGACAATGGTGCTCAACTAAGTACCTCACCTGAAGTCATAGTCTCTACCTTGCCAGTTACCATGCAGGAAGCTCCAGCTAATGTTGTTCTGGTTGCTTTTGAAAGCAGCAATCACAGCACCCTGCATGGTTGGCTCTCAAACAGCCATGTTAACCTTCTGTGTTACGGAAGATGATGAGCCATCCCTGCTTGGAAAACCAGCCTGCATGGCCCTTGACTTTCTTAGGAAAGTCCATAGTATGTCACTGCCCACCTTGGCTTCTACAGATGACCTTTTGCAAAGCTATGAAAGATGTCTTTCAAGGGTTTGGACAGTTCCTGGCACCTACCATATCCATGTGGATGCTGAGATACCCCTGGTGATAGACAGTTGTCGCAAAATTCCCTATGCTATACTACCTACACTCAAGGGAACTCTTGACCATCTGGAAAAGACCAAAGTCATCTCTTTGTCATCATCCCCAGAGGCCAACTGCATGGGTAAATAAACCTTGTCATTACTCAGAAGAAGAATGGATTGTGCTGCCTTTGCCATCCCTACAACTGAAGATGTGCAACAAAGTTTGGCTGAGAAAAAAATCTTGAAAAACTTGGACAAAAAAGATGGCTACTGGCAGGTCAAATTCGACAAGGAATCTGCTGAACTGTGCAGACTGAACACTCCATGGGGTCACTATCATTTCAATAGGTTGCCTTTCAGCTTTGTCAGCCAGTGAAGTTTTCCAGCAAAAGAATCATGAGTGTTTCTGTGATGTCCCTGGTGTGGAAAGCAAGCAAGCGCTGTATAAATAACGCAGACCACAAGTGCTCAAAAAGTCATGCAAAAAGAGTAAATTTATATGACAAGAATAACAGAGGACCACATGTATCAGTAAAACCAAATTACATCATATAATGTACAGGTCCATGAACAGTGCAAGTCCATAAATGGTACACAGAAGAGGATGAAGACTTGTTCGTATAACATTTTGTAAAAGTTTTCTGTTATAATTTTCAGATCTTGTAGGTTGAATTTTTCTTCTCCTTTTCCATTTCTTAAAACTTTAATTATCTTTTTTTCCCTTTCTTTTCTTAATTTGTAAGATAGCCATCTGGATGGTTTATTTGCATTTTCAAAATAAAACTGTCCAGCTGAAATTTGTTTATTTGATAGAATGTTCTTTTTCTTTTTTGCGGGCTGTTTAGCCCATTCACATTAACCAACAGTATCTTAAATTTATTCCTTATCTCCATCTTTGTTTAGATTACTCTTTACCTTAACTCTATATTGATACCTTGTAAGAACCTGTGAAGGAGATTTGTTGTCTTTTTTCCTTTAGCCCGTCCTTTCTTTTTTTACTTCTTTTGCTTTTGGGTCTTCTTCTTCTTGCCATCCTAGGTCCTCTACATACCTTTCCAGGAAATCATTCAATTTAAATATGGAATCTATTTTAAATCTTTTACCTTCATAGCTAAATAGTATTCCTCCTGGGAATAACCATCTGTATGTAATTCCATTTGACTGTAGTAAATTTTTTAATACCGTGTAACTTTGTCACTTCTCCCTAACTCGCCATGGAACATCTTTTAAGATTTTAATCTCTTTTTCCTGTATAATCACTTTGGTGTCAGTTGAAGCCCTAAGAATTTTATCTCTCATGTGTCTTCTGTTAAATTTGTTGTGGACTTCCATAGGCGTTTTATTTCTCCTTGCGTAGGAGGAGTTTTTCCTGTATATTGTGTCTATTTCCCTTTCTAATTCTTCATAGGTTCCTAATTTGAGTTGTTCTGTTAAATTTTGAATTAAGTCTTCTTTTAGATTTTTCTCTATTGTTTCAGGAATGTTTTGGCATCTTAAAACCAGAGCAGCTTTACCCATTTCTAAGTTTATTAATGTCTCCTCCATTCTGTCTGATTTTTGTTTTAGTTCTTGTACCTCTAGGTCTACCTCTTGTAATTTATCTTCTGTTATATTGCACGCTGTCGCAATTTTTAATATCTCTTGATTATTTCCGATTATCTGTTTTTTATGTCCTCTGTTTCTGTCTTGATCTGTTGTGCTAACTCTGCTATTTTTGTTTGTAAAGGTTCTATTTCTTTTTTAATCATTTCTCCCATTTTTATTTGCATGGGCTCTATTTCTTTCTTAATCAATTCTGGCAGTGGTGTATCCACAGTAGTTTTGATGGCCTATGCCACACTTTCTTGTATGAAGATTTTTAAACCCTTTATAGACATTTGTGCTACATTCATTGTTTTGAGTTTAAGTTGACTTTGAATACTTGCTTGACCTGGGGAGGTTATAGAAAGTTTCCTGGATCCATTAGTGCCCATGGCCATTTATTTTTATTTCTGTTGTTTGTTATGCTACTGTTATGAGTCTTAACTTCTATAATGATTAGTCTAGATTGCAATCTATTATTGTTTCTTTTAAAAAAAATAATCTATTTATTAATTTTCAGACACATAAACATACCCATATCGTTGAATACATCACAAGAATCATCAATAAATTGACAGACATAATTACACTTTCATTACATTTAGTATTCTTTCCCACTATTTCTATCATTCAAAAACTAATTCATTTTACTAATGTCAATATTAATATTAGATCACCATATCAATTCATATAGCAAAGACATTTATACTATTAATTAAACTTCATAGTAAAGCTATTTTCTTAATCACTTGAGTGTTTTTTGTTCTATTTCCTGTTTGAACTATCTACTTCCAATTTAAACTAGCCCAACCAAAAGGTAAATCTGTCTATTGGAGAACAAAGGCAGTAAGTATCAAACCCCATATATCTTATGTTTAACAATCCTGCATATACCTCACTGCTAGTTTTCTTTATATTATAAGCTATCTTAAGTAACACCACTTACTCCACTGTTAGGCTCATCCAAATATTTATCAATCTCCAGACAACATTTACACATTAACAAAAAAGAAATAAACCTTATTACAAAAGAACAAAACAAACACAAACAGAAATGTATAATTACAAAACATCACTTCTTCTTCCTTCATTACAGCATAATCTCTTAGTATGTTTTCAAAAGCCATATAAATCCCAGAGTCTTAAACCTTTTTAATCAGCAAACATAAATTTAATCTCTTCTCTCCTTTTATTCTTTCCATATCTTTCTTCTTTCTTTCAACTTCTTCCTGGTGCCTTGCATTTTTGTATTCATGAATTTCAATCTTTGAAACTCGTCTTCCACAATTCAAATGATTAGTCCTCAATCTTCTATTCGGTTTAGTCTGTTTAACCCATACTTTTCTTTCTCTTTTTCTCTTTTGTCTCTTTGTCTTTTTTTCTTCTGAAGCAACTGTGGTGACTTTTTTTTACATCTTCTTTTTCTAATACAAGGTCTGCTGTATCTTTTGTCCAATCTATATCTAGTTCCTGATTCTCTTCTTTCTTGGGTTCCAGTTGTTTATCCGCCATTTATCTCGTCCCTTCCAAAAAGCCGTGCCTCTTCTCACCAGCAACCTGAGTCATTTGGGTTTGCTCTTCATTATTGCTTATATCCTGACTCACATTTTGTGAGGTTTTAAGAAGATTATTACAGGCAGCTCTGAAGGCTTGTGATATTTCCCTTACAAGTAAGTTTTTAAACTGTTCTGCTTTGAGAGCTCCAATTTCAGTGTCCGGATCCCATTCCTCGTTGCTCTCTCCCAACTCCATTTTAACGTTTCACGTTTCAACATGCAGGTTAACTTCTAAGTCTTTTAATCAAAGCCTGAATTGTCCTGCAACTTCAGACACACACTAGCTCAAACAGAAAGAATAGCTTTTCCTTACCCCTTCCTCTTTTGCAATGAAAATCCTTTCACTTTCTACTTGCTTCATGGCCGTTTTCTATAATATTGAAGTTGTTTGTTGGGGGGTATTATAATCCAGTGCTCTTCCGGGTAATCTCTTGATCTTTCAAATACTTCTTTTTATGATGTAATAGTTCCAAGAAAAAACAAACAAACAGCAGTTTAAAAAAACGGATGGTCAGGGCTACATGGAAAACATGGAAACCATGTTCCACCCCTCTCTTCGTTCCTGCTTCAGGGCAGTATTGGACACCCCCCCCCGCAATGCCAAAGCGGGGAGGGGCCAACAAAAAGCCCCCTGCCGCCCGCTCTCCCTCCAGGAGATACAGCTCTCCCTCCAGGAGATCCGGCGAGGCTCCCTGAGACTGGAAAGCACTCTAAAAGATGAAAAAGGATCGGGTGTCTCGGGAGCCACCTGAGAAACTGCCTGTTGCCCTTGAAGTTCCACCACTTCGCAATCTATTATTGTTTCTTATGGCTTAGGTTGTGTAATAGTTACTACTTTATAACAGATTTTAGAACAGCTTTGCCACCATGACTTGCTTCTCCTCACAATTATATTGCTTATTTATTACCTAAGTTCTTCATCTTCCAAATGTCCTATATTCTGAGTCTCTCTAATATTCCCTTCCTGAAGTTCTTCTCTTGTCGCTCTGATTTCTCCCTCCGCTCTACTCCTCCTTGGCTCACTGCTAGGGGTGTGCAAAAAAAATTCGGCCCATTTTGGCTGGCAGTAAGACTCCCACATGTCAGTTTCGTCAGTACGAGCCAATTCGGGAGTCTTTCAGCCAGCTGAATGTCAATTTCAGCCCCATTATATCATATGGGCCATTGAAGTCAATGGCAAAAACATTTGGCATATTCTGGGGGCTCCAAACACTCAGGGTAGCTGCTGGAGCCTCTCCCCAAGATACCAACCAAGTTTCAAGAGTATTGGACCAGGGGGTTCCCCTTCAAGAAGCAGTTGAAGACAGTTTTATTTAAGAGTGAATCTTGATAAATTTAGCTTTTGTTACTGGCAGTCCTAATTGGAGTTTTTAATCTGTGGCTTTTATAGGTTTTATAATTATTGTTGTATTTTTATAACATGTTATTTACATTTCAAAGTGCCTAGAGCTCCGCTAGGGAGAAAAATGGCTAATAAGTGTTTTAAATAAATAAATGATAAAATAAATAACTAAATCATTAGTCATACTGACAGAAAATTCATGCAAAATAATCAAAATATTGCTGAAATATAGTTGTCATATATGCTGCACATAAACTTAAGTAAAGGTGACTAAATATTGCCCCCCCCAAAAAAAATCAGTTGTCAAGACAGACTTTTTAAAAATCCATTCACAAAATAACCATCCAAGCAAATTAAAATCTATTTTTTTCAGAGAGTATTTTGTCCAACTTTTGTCCTGTGCAATGAAATTTATCTCAATATCTGTCCAGCCTTTCATAAATCCATGGAGATGTTGTGATGCACTGTGTACATGTCTGTAACAGCTGGGAGTGTGTTAAGGGAAGAAAGAACCTATTTCATAGCCAGCTGAGGCTCCCAAACCTAAGTTGATTCTCAGGTAGGTCAAGTGAAGCCACTGAATGAAGATTATCATGTTTAATTTATGACCCTGTGATGTGACAGAAATCTCACAGGAATCCTTGTCTGTTGAACACAAATGAAACAGAGAATTCATTGTGATTTCTTCGCATGATATATGCAGCTCAAAGTCAGATATGTTGCCATTTACCAAGCCCACCTCTTTTATTGATGGGCATTGAGGTCTTTACTTTCATGCCAAAGTCGGCAGAAACAAATAACTTTAAAAACAAAAAAAAATAATTTGACCAGGAAAGAGGGCAGAGAATTAGTTATACCTCTCAGCATTATTTACTATATATGAAGGCCAGAACAATAGTGCAGTCAATTCCTGCTACATTTCCCAGATGTGCTTTCAATTTATTTAAAGACAGACAAATGGCACAAATAAAAGCAACCAGGCAGCTTCTTCATAGGTGTCAGTGCTGCACATGCTGTTGCACTTTTTTCCATTTACTTTATACTGGTCTTGTAATTTGACATGGAAAGTATCTCATTACAGCTTTAAAGTGAAATACAACCTTGCAGCAACATTTTATAGCTCATCTCTGCCCTTTGTCTAGCCAAGGTTTTAAGCCATTTGAAATTAAGCACATAGTTCAATCATTTTTTTATTGAATGTTCCACATGTGGAATGGCCAATAAGTATCCAGTCTATCTCCTGCCCATCAGCTCTTGCGGTACTTTGCAAAAAAGCAATAAAATAAAATCTTACTGAATTCCATATACTGTCTTTTTAAAAAAGGAAGAGAGGGGGAGGGAAAAGCCGCCAACCATGCATCCCTGAAAAGTACCTGAAAAATAAGATAAAATGATGCCTTCGGATGAGTCCTTCCTTAAGGAGGAATAAAGAGGGGAGGGAGATAATTATCCCAAATAAAAATATGTATTTTTGTTTCTTTCAATTTTTCTCTGAAATATACCAGTTCTTTCTTATGTCATATTTACAATATTTTATGCCATTCATTGGCAACCGATTTAAAAAGTGCCAATTTTAACTGCAATATTTAGTCAATGTGGTTGGGGGGGGGGAAAGATGAGTACAGAGAAGTCTGACAGAGGAAACGTTGACTCCCAAGAATTTATGTCCCACACAATCTTGTTGGGCTTGAAGGTTCTACTGGATTTGAATCTTGCTCTTCACCTGCAGATCAACATGGCTGCCAGCCTGAAGCTACATGAGCAACTGGAGTTGTTATGCAATTTGGTAATATCCCTAAGAAATATACAGCATGGGGGCAATTTCTATACTAAAATCTCAGCCCTCAGAGGTCCAATATCAACTTTAAGTTTTAAAAACAAGAAAAAAAGTTTTATCTGAACACACGGAGAGTTGTGGAGTGAACACTAAAGGCTGATTACATACATAAAAGCTAGTAGTGCACTCTTCAAAAATCAGGGGCAGTGGGTCAGACGTGATATGATTATTTTAATCTATTTTTATTTGTTACAGTATCTTTCTCCCGTTTCCAACCAATATGTCTCTATTTACAACAAAACACAATAGTGTAGTCACGCTTAATTTAGCCCAAAAACTGAAACAGAACAGCTTTATTCTTTCTTCCATATACCATCATTGAAAGAGCCATGTGTGTATTCCTCATTGAAAGAGCCATGTGTGTAATTGTTGTCCAGCCCTTCATGGGTGTCTTAGAAGGTGACTGCAATGCCACATTCTGAAGATGCAGTGCACTACACCCCCATGCTAAGGAACTGAGCTCTTACAAAATATTGTAGGCCCAGTTCCAGTTATGCCAAATGTATGGCCAGTATGTTGATTATGTTTTCAAATATCTATTGCCAACTGTCATATTCCTAAAGTAGTGACACACACATGTAAATTCATTATGTTCACATAAACACATGCACAGGCCTGAGTATAGAGGGTTTCTGCTGAACATAACCTCTTTGCATGCTTACTCTGTGCCCAGAACATAGAGATCATCCTTACTAGATTAGGGTGCAAATGTGTTTATGTATGTGTGGGCACATTCATGTGCATATGCACAGAGAGGTTTATATATACACATACAAAGGGTTTCCCCCCCAACAAATATATGAAAACATCATGTCAATAGTACCCATAACTAGGAACTAATGCTTATGAAGTTCCAACAAGATTCAATTTACCATCAATTTATACCAATTTTCTTGCAGGGCCTGTTTGTTGTCCAGTATCAACAATAATGCAACCACTATGGTAATAATTACACAGTTGGGGGGGGGGAAGCCTAAGTAACTGTGCTTTGATAATGATATGCCAGTCTTAATCTGCAGAAAGTGCTTTTGCATTTGTTGCCTTGAGACAAGCAGGTAATTATTTCATTGGACTAACTGAAAGGAAGAAGTAATGCTTAGACACTTAGATAACTGTGATCTTCCTCCCTTTTTCAATTATATATAATAATAGTTACAGAACAGTCTACGTTATGTTTACAGGATACAAAACCTGTTCAAGAAAAGCGGCAGGCATAACTGACTCTCTCTTGTTAAGTGAAAAGCAAAGAGTGTCTCAAGACTACATTACTGAGACTGCATACCATAAATCATCTTCACAACTTCAATTATTCCCACTCATGTTAATGGATCCGTTTAAGGATTACTCTGGTATACATAGTTTTTGAATCTGTCTCTTATTTTTGCCTTCTGAATGTAGATATGAACCACTAAGGGAAAACAAAGAATTCTGCACCATTCTAAGCCATTCTGTATTGTACAGAATCTCTGTGCACATGAGCTTATTCACTCTCTGGGGAAAACATTGTAATGAAGCCATGTCTTCAAAGCTTGTGGAACAATATTTGGTATGGGATAATCCACTGATGTGTCAACACGGGGCTTACTTCTAATTTGGCAGCAAAAAAGGTACAACATGAACCCTATGAACCAGCACAGTGTACATTTGAGCATCAATAAATGGCAGGGTAGACAGGACCCGTGTCTGTATATACACATTAAATAAAAGCATGAAAGCAAGAATTCCCTAGAATACTTCCCCACCACCCTCCGGAACTTGTAACTGAGCTGAAGAAGGCTTGTACAAGCTTCAGCTTACTATTGGCACTTTTTATTCAGAATTGTGGTGTACCACCAAGATATTGTTCACTTTTCATAATGGATTGTTTGGAAAGCTCAGAGCCTGGTCCAGTCGATCATGTGGTGAAGCAAATATTTAATTGCTCTCTCTCTCAGCGAGGCCAGTTTTCAGCATGCAACAAGATTAATACCAAAAGAAGCTATTACCAGCTTTATTGGGGGCAACAAAAGACTGTTGCCCAAGGCAAATGCTGCTTGTGGCACCAGACCCACACCCCTCCTAGCAAAACAAGGCAGACTGGCTACCACTGGGTACTGTTAACTCCTTAGGCCCATTCCTGGTGTCATCTCCTGTGGCCGAATGGGCTCTCTAAACCTGCAGGCCCTATTACACTCAGCCCTCCAAGGTTTTCCCAACAACTGGAGAGGCTTTTCTCTCTCTCCTGTAATCCGCCACCACCACCTGAACTTTGTACAGAATTGCCCACTGGGAGGGTCAGGACTCCCAGCTTCCCTTCCAAGTTCTGAGGCCTTGCCTCTGTGTCTCCCACTGCCCAACATCTAGTTACTATGGGGACAGTTCACTGACTTGTGTGCCCTTGGAGGAATAGCAACTTGCCAACTGCTGGCCTTTCCCCAGTGCTCCTTTTAAAACAGCATGTCCAAGACAGTGGAGGTCTGTGTGGTACAGAGAACCGCTACCAGTATCAAAAGTTATAAAGTATTTATTAAAAAAAATGTTCATAAGCATACTTTTAGCACAGCAATAGACTGAGCAAGAGATTCAAAAGGAATAGGTAAAATGAAATCTTCTGTCCCTCTCTCTATACATGCCCTATCAGATGTTAAAATATAAAATAGGTCCCCTTTAGCTTAGGAAGTCACAGATCTCTACAGAGTTACCATTACCTTGAAGCTTTCTCCAGCTCTTGAGGCCAGCACATGGTCAATGCCTGCCTCCTCAGTGGAAAGTTCTGTCTGCTCTCGTGTACCTCAGCACCCAAAGAAAGATGTCTCCTCCTTGCTGCAAGAAGTTTTTATCATTTCTATTTCTCCACCCACTGACCAGGTCAGGCTGGGTCAAAAAAGAACCTGTTCCTGAAGCCTCCAGAAGTTTCTGTTCCCTGCTAGATGGGGGGGGCGAGCTTGACCATCCCATTGTGTAGACCTATTAGCATTTGTATGACAGTGGGCTGAGGTAAGTCTGGAAAGCAATTGAACTGATTTCCTCCCTTCCTGACTGTTCTCTGCTGAAGGGGAGGGGAGAGACCTTTTAAAACTCAGAGTGAAGGTTTTGCTAATCTCAAACCTCCAAAGAAAAAAAATGAATTTCTTCATTTCCCAATTCAGATGGAATGTCTGCAAAATCTGTTGCTCATTCCTCTGCTGTCCAGCCCCTGACCCCAACAACCTCCCTGATTTAACATGGGGATTACTTGGCACCCAGCCACTTCTCCATGAGATATGTGTGCAGTTGGCTGGCGACACAGGGGCCCACCCCTAGATCTGTGTTTTCAGATGTTCCACCATTACTAGCAGGATGAGAACCATTTGCTCCATAGCTACATTGCAGCATCTGCATAGTGATTGACCCTTCAATGCTCCCTCTAAGCTGTGGAGTCTTGTGAGCAAAAAGTCTACTTTGTGAGCTACTGGCATTAAAGTTGTGAGCGTGGGACTGGGCTACTGCATAAATTGGTTTGCTCTGGAGCCATCATTCCGGAGCCAAGACAAAAATGTGTGAGCCGGAGGCTAAAAAACTGTGAGCTAGCTCACACTAACTCAGCTTAGAGGGAACAGTGCCCTCCACACCCTCCCTCTGAAAACATCCAGACACAAACACAGACACAGGTGCAGCCACTGAGGAAACTTTATTGAAGGCCTCTGAGGGCATAGGAGCTGTGAAGAACCAATTCCACCTCCACATAGCCACAGGTTAACTGGATATCAATCTCCAGGGGCAGCTTGCAAATGGGGCTGGGGACCAAGGCTCCAGGATGCTTGATACCAGTGGGGCCTTTCATCAAGACGCTTAGTCTGTGGCCATGGCATAGTGCAGGCTTGGGCTCTGTGATCATTCTTCTTGTTGAGTGTTGGTGCCAAGTGCTTGCCCAGTGGTGCTAAGTGCCCTCTCTGTGTTTTTCCCACCACCAAGGTGCCTCAGGGCTTGCTCTATGTCCACATGGCAGAGAACTGTCAGACAAAGTCCTGTGCCATGCCCCTTACCTTGTGAGCTGTGGGACAACCTGGTTGAAAACATTTCTAGGGTTGGGGGGCTGTGTTTGGGTGCTTGGGAGGGGGCAGGGCCACAGCTGGGAGGAAGGGATTGGTCACACCCTTAGTCGGCATCCTAAACTGATTTAGATTTAGTGGGCATGGCCACAGCAGGGGACAGTTGGGTTTCTCTTATCATGGGTGCCTATGGGCAGTGCCAGCATTTATGACAGCACAACTCTGTGCCTGTTTTGGTGGGCCAAGCTCCTGGAATGCCCATGTGGATGCCAGCGCAGGAGACTGCCCAGTGTGGTGTCCTGTGCCAAGTGACGCTGGTATAGCTCTGAGTTACACTGGCCTATGGGTCAGTGGGCTCCCTGAGCCAATCTGCTCCCCCCCTCCAGATTGTGCTGTCAGCCTGAGTATCATGTGTTCTCCTGCCTACTTGTGTCTTTGAATTCTCTGCTTCACTTTCTCTTTCATGTCAAACCATACTTTGGCATTACAGTCAAATTTCGCATACTATGGGTTGCCCACAATTAAAACTGGAAATTATTGCCTAACCATTGTTGCCAGTGTTTGCAAACAATCTATGATTGGTTTGTGCCAATCATTGCTTGACCTGTTAAGATGTAATACAACATGGTTTCCAAAGAAGAGAAGGGGGCATGTGGGAAAGAAAGCATGTAAACCAGTGGCAGCCTTCCATTTTCCCAGTCCACAGTTTGGAGGATTTGGAGATTTACATATAAACTGGCCCACTGTTGATTCAGTTTTGTGCAGTTATTGTGTTGTACATTATCATTGTAACCAGTTATTTAAGGTTATTTGTTGTGGTAAATAGATTACAACTTTAATAAGTATAAAAGGGACTGAATATTTATAAGTTCAGCACAGAATGATTCACCCTAAGAAAGAGTCTGAATGAAATCATTGATGTATTTATAGAACAGGTTATTTGCATAGAACTGATACGCCCAAGAGAATAGAAGCCAGTGTGCATCACTTTGACACCAAATAGCAGTGAATAATTACACCTTGGATTTCCTCTTTTTCCAAAACCTTGTTCAGCTTCCTTGCAGATTGATGTACAATATTTACCCCTATTGCTGACTGCAGCACTTTGTTCCATCTCATTAATTTAAAGAATAAGAAACATCAAGGAATATCAGGAACATCATTAATCCAAGACTCAGTTCTTTATGCTTAACTCCTAACCAGTTATTAGAGATTTTATATTTTTATGATCTGAGCAAAATGGATGAAAATCCTAATACAATGAAGGCACTTTTAGTATTATATTTTTATCGTTGATATGGATACACATGATGGTTCATTCCTTTTCCGTTCTGAATATATTCTCACCTACCATCTCAAGTACTCCTGTACTTGATGTTACTTTACTCCTGATGTTACTTTAGTAGTAAAGTATTTTCTGTATGGTCTGCTCTAACACTTTCTGCAGTGTCCATATCCTAAGAAGAAACAAGGGTAAAATATAAGCTGCTTTTGAAAATGGTTCACAGTGCAATCCTAAGCAAAGTTACACCATTCTGTGCTCATTGACTTCAAGGATCTGACCATCAGAAGCTTGCACTGAATGTGGCTGCTCATTTATAAGAGCCTCCATGGTCTGTGTCTAGAGTAATTAAAGGACTATGTCCTTCCATATTATCTTGCCTAAACACTGAGATCATCACCACAGGCACTCCTCCATGTCCCTCTTTTTAATAAAGTGAGGAGCATTATCATAAGAAGAGCCCATGTTGGGTCAAACTTGTGGTAAATCTAGTACAGGATCCTGTTTATTTATTTATTTATTTATTTTTATTTATTTATTTATTTTTCGTATTTATACCCTGCCCTCCCCAGTGGGCTCAGGGCGGCTTACAGGGGCAAGGAAACCTTGCCATAATAAAAACATGGTATACATACTGGCTTAAAACAATACAATACAACATTAAAACATCCTAAAAGTTAAAACAGTGGTGCTCAATACATAACTCCAAAGATGGCGGATCAAAGGTCCAGAGTTCCCGGTGATGTTTCCCATGGCTAGGGCTTCTTTGCAATATTTAGATGTTACAGATGTTTCATTCTTTGCAATATTCAGATGTTACAGGTGTTTCCTCAGGGCCTCAACAACCATGGTGGTGGTGGTATAGTAGGGCGGCAGCTCCTACTCAAAAGCTTGGTGGAAGAGCTCCATCTTACAGGCCCTGCGGAACTGCATAAGGTTTCACAGGGCCCGGATCTCCCCTGGGAGCTCATTCCACCAGGTAGGAGCTGCCACCGAAAAAGCCCTGGCCCTAGTTGCAGCAAGTTTAATGTCTTTGGGGCCCGGAATAGCGAGTAAATTTTGGGGCCCCAACCGTAGTGCTCTTGGGGGAACATATGGAGAAAGGCGGTCCTTTAGGTAGGCTGGACCCTGGCCATATAGGGCTTTATAGGTAAGAACCAGAACTTTGAAGCGAATCCGGTACACTATTGGCAACCAGTGCAGCGCTTCCAGCACAGGCTGAATGTGGTCTCTTCTAGAGGGACCCATCAGCAGCCTGGCTGCAGCATTCTGCACCAGTTGCAGCTTCCGGATTTGCAACAAAGGCAGCCCCATGTAGAGAGCGTTGCAGTAGTCTAACCTCGAGGTGACCGTCGCATGGATCACTGTAGCCAGGTCATCGTGGTCGAGGTAGGGGACCAACTGCCGTGCCCGCCGCAGATGGAAAAAGGCGGACTTGACAGGATTAAGAAGATAGATGCTTTACCATTTCTTTGATAGTTGTTTCCCCACTTGCAACAATCTCCAAGTTGCTTCCATCCCCACCCTCCCATTTCAGAAGAATGTTTACATAAACATTCACCTAATCCCCCAGTTTTTATGTGTGTGTGGGTAGGGGGAAAACTGCAGGCACCCCCTTCTCCCCTGCTGCTCAAAACATTAGGACTTCATTGCATGCATTTTGTGCATAGCTTCCCCCTAAAATCATGCCATAATCCAGACATACTAATAAATCTAACCTGGTAGAACCTGATGCCTAAAAGAACTGAACAAGAAACCACAGAAGCTTGGAATATGAGCTGCTAACAAATGTGTGTGCACAAGACATATCATCTTCTATACTATAAAAACTATGACAAACTAAAATAAAATGTCTGCAGTCAAATTAGCTTCCCTCTCTGACAGTAGTGCCGCCACACCACCTCGATCCAGATGCCTCCGGAGATCGTCAGTCAGGGCGACCAAGGCCGTCTCAGTCCCGTGACCCGGGCGGAAGCCAGACTGGAAGGGATCTAAGACTGAAGCATCCTCCAGAAAGCTCTGTAACTGTACCACCACGTAGCTGCCAAACAGTTGCCCAAGATGGCTAACTAAACAGGGATAGAAGACTCCAAGTGGAGTCTAGCACTGGTATTCTGAGGTTTATTGCCTCTGGATGTGGGAATTACCCTATCTTAGCTGATGATGGACCTGTCTTCCATGAATCTAATTCCCTTATAAAATCATCTGTGCTCATGATCATTACAATATCCATTTCACAAATCTAAACCATTCCTCCTGGCACCACTTTCTCACCCACATATTGAGACCCCAATCTGTGCCTATCTAGCTGGCCCTGTATGTGGAACCAGCACCACTTCTGAAAATGCTACTTTTGAGGTCCTAGTCTTTAACTTCCTGCCTAGTAACCTAAATTTTGCCTCCAGGACCACACAATTACATTTCCCAATACCATTGGTGCCAACATGCACAATAACTACTGACTCTTCCCCAGAACTATCTATTAATGTATCTAGACAGTGTGTGATGACAACAAACTTCACACCAGGTAGGCAAGTCACCATGCAGTCAAAACACCTGTCACGGAACTCACTTTCTATATTCCTAATGTGCAAATCATCCACTACCAAAAGCTCGTTGCCTCTCCAACCTCAGGGGATTATCCTTGATATGAGAGGATATTTGTCCATTGTTCAAGGAAGGGGTCCCTTCTAAGAGATCATATCTCTCCTCCTCAGACTGATGGCCTCCGACCTTGAAACTTTCACTCTCCACAACAGCAGAAGAGCTGACAGCACAGGAATGGTAAGTCCCTGAGGTTCTCTTCCCCAAACCTCTTTTTCTGTCTCAGCTTCTCCAGGTCAGCAACCATAGCCTCAAGGGAAAGAACCTGATCCCTAAGAGCCAAGAACTCCATGCAACAAGCACACACCCATGACTACCACCCAGTGGGTATATTTTGTAGATTAATGTGTTTGTACTTTTTCAACATATGATACATTGATGAATTGAAATTGCAAGCTTTCAGTGTGTTCAGATTTTCTTATTCTATAGACTGATGCCAAGGGCTATCACCAATTTAATAATCAGGCCTAATGAATATTAACACTTAAAAACAGGATAATTTGTCAGTGCTATGTAGCTGATGATAATATGAAGGTTATGAAAAACTAATTTTGTCCTACTTCTGAAGGGCATAATACTTGACAAATATGTTAAATTGCTAATTTTCTGACTTGGTACTGTAGTGAGATCGCATACTGGTTAAATAATTAGCAACAACAAAACCACCTTAGACTTTCCTTTGAATTTCTGAATTGCCTTTTGATTATTACATTTATTGCAATTTAATTTTAAAATAATACATATTTTTCCCCCCAAAAAAGAAAAAAGATAGTTATTACATATAATGTAACTGATAAATGGTCTTTGATAGCTTTACAGAACAGAAAACTTGAGATAGTTATTACATATAATATAACTGGTAAATGGTCTTTGATAGCTTTACAGAACAGAGTAATCTACATAAACTCTTAAGAACCATAAACCTATGAAGGTACTTACATGGCAAGTCAGATTGTTGTACTATCTAACTCAGTATTTTCTGCTCTGTTTGACTTGTAACAGATCTTTAGGGTCTCAGGGAAAGAAAGGTCTTTCTGAACACATTATTCCTGACATCATTCAACTAGAGATGCTGGGGACAGAGGTAGGGAACTTCTACATTCAAAATATGACTTGCCACTTCCCATATTCCAGGGCCCTCTCTTAAGATTACTTTGGTATGCTATAGCTATAGGATTGTTTTATGTGCCCACCCAGTCTGAGTAGGTCATGTGCATCTGATGCCACAAACAGGATTGGGCTTTTGATATGCCAGTTCAAAAACATCTGTTAGCTTTGATGGCATTATATATCTGCTTCCAGTTTTACCTTAGTTTTGGGACCAACTTCTCTCTTTGTTTTACATCAGAAATGTTAACATATATTTTGCCCTTACTGAGACAGAAGGCAAGAGCCAGGAGAAGGAAGGACCACATCTAATTTAACCACACTAAATGAAATACTAAATGAAACAGACTAAGGATGTGGGCAACACATTGTATGCCATGGAAACCATCATCATTGACTGCTTTTATGATGTCGGCAGCTCCATCGGTCACCATGAATCCCATGGTGACCTCTGTCCCTGCCTGCCTGCCTGCCTACCCATGGTTGTAGTAAGATATTTTTCAGCACTGCCAAAATGTGCATCAAATTGTGCTTCTCATCCAGCACCTCAGCATGGACAAGGAAAGACTCGTAGCCTGGAAGCAATCTTTCTGCTCTCCTGACTATCCTGCCTGACCTGCAAACCATTGTTGTTCCTGCTATTATCACCTCCTCTGGTTGCCAGCAATGTACTTACAAGGACAAGAAGGTATGTTGTGTGCTTGGGGAACTTCAAATGTTGAACATGAAGGTCACAGCCTGCCATGATGCTTTGGCCAGCTCTGCATTCAGCATTGTCATGCATGAACAATACAAAGATGACACCACATTCCGTTGTATATGATAGGATGTGGTGCCTGGGGACAGCTGCCTCTATTAGTTGCCAAAATGGTCCATCTTCCAGCCATGTTGAATGATGAATGATATATGTTGAATGATATATCTCCCACTTCCCAATTGCCCAGTCAGCCTGGTTAATGTGTTGTACAATTGCTTAGAAACCCCTTGTGACTGCCAGCTTTCTTTAAAAATAAAACTCTT